>NW_022983489.1:413624-469650 GCF_010015735.1 Aaosphaeria arxii CBS 175.79
CTACATATGAAATCTGGCAATCTTATATATCCGTCCTTCCTAGCCTTTGATCGAGCTGCTCGTCCTCTTGGCCCTTGCCGAGACCTCGAGCACCTCGATCACTTTGTCCCCGTGATGTTGGATCACGTGACCGTTCCTTGGGTGTCATCAACGCCTCTGGCCTCGATCTCCGACTTTCATCCCAAGTACTTGACGTCTTCTCTATCCTCATAGGTTCTGGTATCGTAACAAGCCTAGGCAGGACCTGCAGCAGCCTAGACGTGAAGTTCTGACAGAGCTTAAGCAACTGCATTTGTTGTGTTGCTAAGCAACTGCTTTGCTCGGCCTTATTCGCACAACGATAGAATCCGAGCTCCGATATACGCAAATAGCCTTTACCCTTTCTTACCTTAACCTGCAAAGACTCCTCTTAATTGCTTTTCTTAGCAACACTACTACTGTCCCTTCTTGTCTTATCAAGGACTTGTGTTACTGCCTGCAGACCGAGTCTAGTCGAGCTGCTATCCTTTATACTAAGGCGTACCAAGCAGTAGGCATCGCAGAGAACGGTTGGCTACTTTGCAAGAAGCACAAGCGTGCAGAGTACCGCTATCTCCTCATAGTTTCTTGGGAAACTTTGCAGCTGCGTGCAACAATAATGCTCAGCGCAGAGATATTGCTCTGTAGAGGGCAGTGTGAATACTGCACGCCAGTATCAATTTGAAGCCACGGGGATCGAGCAATCGAACCAACAATATTTGCATCATATCACATTGCTTTGATGCCACAGAGGTTTCTAGTCTTTCTTTGTTTCATTACATAGCTACTCGTTTCGATTAAACAGTGCCAATAATCATCCATGGAAGTCCCTACACCGCGTGGGAAGAGAAATGGGTCCGCGAAAGGCTAACATTTCTACTCATCTCGCTTGTCAACTGGTACATGACGTTTGAAACCCATCAGCTGTACCACTTCGGTCCAGAAAGTGACTGGAGGCGAGACAAAAGATGCCTCATAAGCATCTATTAGAGGGCCATCCCACACAAGATCCACTTCGTGTGGCTTTAGCCACCTTGTCTTCTTGTAGAATTTCCAGAAGACAAACAAAGCCGGGGCCACGCCAACCATTGTGTAATAGGTGAAAAATCCTTCAACAGTAAAGTTTCCTGGCTTAAAGGTCGAATAGCCATACACAAACACTACGAGAATCTCGAAAATGAGTGCAAGCCAGGTCCCGTATGGCTGGAAGTAGCCGCAATATGGCAGCGTTTTTCGATCGAGTCCCTGAACTTGACAAGCCTTGTGAAATGCGATGTACGTACCACACATGACGATGAAGTTAATCACTCCACCGGCAGTAATGATATTCGTCAACCAGGTGAGCACCTTGGCGGAGTTGTCAGACAACTGGAGGAAGGAGAGGAACGGAAATAGCATGACTAAAAGGAAGCAATTGATGGGAACCTGTTCAAATTAGTATACTTGATAATAATTGTTGATCTAGTACACCTACGCCTGCTTTCGTGCACTTTCGAAAGATCTTTGGGGCTCGCCCTTCAATTGCCAGGGCGTACAAGCTGCGAGTTGCACAATACGTCAGGGTATTGCCTGCTGAGAAAATACTGGTGACCAAGAGCGCATTGACGAGATGCGGCAGACCGTCGATGCTCATGTTCTTCATAGCAATGACGTATGGAGAGGCTGCAGCACTCTTCTCCCCCGATTCCAAGACAGCTACCAGCTCAGGATCGTTGTAAGCCAAGACGATACCAACACAAAGTGCTCCTAAGATAAAAAAGGCACCAAAGCGGTAGTACAACGTCTTGTATGCCATCTTAATGTAGACACGTGGGCGTTTTGCCTCGCCAGCTACCATAGAGATGTACTCAGGTCCGACGATACAGAATGAGGCAGCCCAGAGTGATCCTAGCCAGCCCTCGAAGCGGCCCATTCCTCCGTTATGATGCGCGTTCATCGGCCCAGGATCTCTCCAATGCCGGAAACCGTACGGGTCCTTGTGTGGGTTTGCCCCGACCATAGTAAAGAAGGTGAATGCGTACAGGATAAGGATCAAGATAACCTTGCCGCCTGATAGCCAGAACTCAGCTTCACCGTAGGCTTTAACCGCGAGAATATTGCAGGCACTAGAAGTCATCAGTCTTAATGCGACCTCATCGAGGGGCCAGGGAGCATACGCATATAGCACGATAACTGCGCTACAGACGGCTGCGACAGGAATATCGTCTCTCCAGAAGTTCAGCACTAAGTTCAGTGCTGTGATCTCAAAGGGGATAAGAAGCGCTTCGTATAAAAAGAAGTTCCATCCGGCCATGAATCTGGTTGGAGGTTAATTACATGAGACATACCCAGGCGCGTCAAGTGGGTTTTACCCAAGAGCATCATCTACCCAATGCCCCGCTAGCCGGATAAAGCCTCCCGACACAGGCATGAAGCATGCCATTTCTGCCATGGCGTTGTTGACAAGAGCAATGATACCAGAGTAACCGGCATATGCAATTAGTATACCTAACGGGCCTCCTGAGTTGAGCGCACCGCCAATACTAATAAACAAGGCAGTTCCAATTGAGCCACCAATAGCGATCAGTTGGATTTGGCGATTTCCAAGATGTCGTTGTAGGTCATCTGCGTTGTCGTTGACAGTACCCTGACCAAACTGGCCATCAAGCGTCTCGATTGGGGTGACTGGTGCACCAAGTGCCTCTGCGTCATGCTCCTTACCCTTCATGTTATCAGAGGAACAATATCCTTTTCAGTAAGTACTTGAACAAAATTTGTAATAATGAAGGAATTAACTTCAAATAGGTCGAAAAGGAAGGGGGGAGTAAATCAAAGGCAATGAGTTCATGTAGACTATATAGTGAAAGGTACAGTAGAGTACGCTGCCTTACAATTGAAGTCGGGTTAGCGTAAGCGCAGATAAGGCACAACTCTACAGGGCCACACGCTGTCCCCAAGAACTAGTCTGCACATCATGTAGAGAGCATACGCAAGGCAACGCACATATAATATAAACAATTATTATACCTAGGAATTATCAAAAGAGGTTGAGTTTAAGCTAGAGGTTATTTTCTACTTGAATCTACTCGAACTTATAGTCAAGTATTGTGAAACTACTGACTTGACAGACTGACTCAGTAAAATATGGACCTGCTCGACTCTACTATTTATGAGTATTGATACCTCATTTCTTTTATCTGACAACAATTACTGATTTCTTGTTGCCCCGCATAATCTTTTACTTGAAAAGTATCTGATTTCAATCACCTGTTCAAAGAAGCTCGCAACGCAATATAAGATCGGTTCTGAAACAGAAGGCTTGCATGCCAACCGTCTAACATTGAAGCCATGTCTATGTCAGGCAAAGTGGTAGGGATACCTCACCATTTACGTTGTCTGTACTAAAATCAACGTAGATTGGTGTAACTGGTGCTGGAAGTGGCATAGGTCGCGCTACGGCAATGCTTTTAAGCAGACAAGGCGCAACACTGTCGTTGACAGACTTGAACCAAGCCAGCTTGGATCAGACTGTGGAGCTGCTTGATAAGAGTCAATCCCACAATGTCATGACAATGGTAGTCAATGTGGTGGATACAGAACAGGTTCATGCTTGGATCAGGCAAACTGTGGCGAAGTTCAAGCGATTCGATGGTGCTGCCAACGTTGCTGGTATTTTCAGACCTCTTCGACTCGAAGATTCGACTATCAGTGATTGGGATCTTATGATGGACGTCAATGCAAAGGGAGTCTTCCACTGCTTGCAAGCCCAGATTAGAGCTTTTGATGATGCAGGCGGCAGTATTGTAAGCACAGATACCGAGACCGTTTTCACTCACCACCCGGGTTGAACTAACATTCTGTTCATAGGTGACGGTCGCATCATCTGCAGGCGTTAAAGGCCTAGCTTCGGCGCCGATTTACGCAGCGTCGAAACATGCTGTTATTGGATTATGCTCCTCTGTCGCGCAAGACGTTGCATGCAGAAAGATTCGAGTCAACACGGTCGCCCCAGGACTGGTAGACACCCCCATGACTCAATCCGTGCTGCTTGCAGGCACTCAACGAGCTAACCCCATGAACCGAGCTGCACGCGTAGAAGAAATTGCCAGCGTAGTCGTGTACCTTTTGAGTGATGACTCGTCATTCGTGACAGGGGCTTGTTGGCGAGTGGACGGTGGATATACTATATAAGAGCACAGTTATAGTTGTTAATGTTTATGGTTGTTAAAATGTATCGTCGATAGATCTATCATCTCCCTCGGCTTCCCAATCTATCTCAAGTTTTAGTGATTCGAAGAAGCCTAGGGCCTGATCTGAGGGAACAGGGCCTTGGTCAAAATAAAGCAATCTATGTTCATAACAAAGCGCTCAAGTAATAGCCGTACACAATGCTCCACGATGCTCTATTTGACTCTAAATGGCTTACTGTTGATATGTATCTCGAGTCCCTTAGTTGTTGGTCCAGTTGCAAGCCCTATTCACCTCTAGGATTCACTCTTCTAACTCTATTGCACAGTATTGCTAGGTAGACGGCGTAAACCTTGCTATCATGTTTGAGGTAGATACGTGGATATCGAAACATTTGTAGTTCCGATCTTGCGTCCTGGGCCATTTGGGTTAGGGCATATGTAATAGGGAATCAACCCATAGAATTCCACCAACGGAGTCGTGGTAATTGAAATTGAAAGGGGGTAATTAGTTCTGGTCCAAGGAGGGCAGAGGCGTGACTTGTTTTGGTGTTCGCACCCGAAGCGGTCGCTGAATGGTCACTTTGAGAACATGCGGGGTAAAATAGCTCAACTCTACCACCATGCGTACCTGGTAGTACATACTGAATTGATGTTGGTAGTCTCCGTTTTCATGAGAACCCACTTCCTCCGCATCAATTTCCTCTTTGTGGTAGGTGATGTGCTCGGACGCCATCCGCTTACGACTTCATGACTACTTTATAACAGGGATAGATTGCTGCATCAAAGGTAAACCCCAGGCAAGGCGGCGTTGCAAGAAGATCTCAAAGCTGCTGCATTTTCATATCATAACCAAGCCTCTTCGTCCAAAGATGTCAGCGCCAGACCTCAAAATCAGGAGGATCGACGTTTTCTCCGTCGACCTCCCCTACTCCGGCGGCGTCTATTACCTCTCTGAAGGTCGGACGTACACCCACTTCGATGCTACAATCGTCCGCATCAATGCGTGCTCCTCTTCAGGCGCCGAAATCGAAGGATGGGGTGAATCCACGCCATTCGGCAGCACCTATGCGCCTTCTCATGCCCGCGGCGTGCGCGCAGCAATCGCAACGATAGCCCCAGAGCTGATCGGTCTAGACCCGCGACGCGTCGAAAGAATTAATGACGCCATGGATTCCGCCCTCAAGGGCCACGAAGATGCGAAGACTGCGCTTGACGTGGCGTGTTGGGATATCTTTGGCAAATCCGTTGGTCTACCCGTTTGTGAATTACTTGGTGGCCGGACGGATGTCGAGCTGCCAATGATATCGAGTCTAGGCGTCTGTAGTCCCGAGGAAATGAGGAGGCAAGTGCAGAAGTTTCGGGATGAAGGGTACATGGGTCATAGTGTGAAGGTCGGCACAAATCCTGTGAATGATGCAGCAATCATCACATCAGCACTAGCCGACAAACAGGAGGGCGAGTTTTTCCTCGTGGATGCAAACTGCGGTATGACGACTGAAAGCGCTTTGAGAATGCTCAGGTTACTGCCACCCGGCCTAGATTTTGTGCTTGAGAGCCCATGTGCAACTTGGCGCGAGACAGTGTCGTTGAGGAAGAGGACAAACATTCCCATCATTTTCGACGAATTGGCTACCGATGAGGCCTCTCTCGCACGCATGATCTCCGAAGATGCTGCTGAAGGAATTGGACTGAAGATCTCGAAGGCTGGCGGGCTGACAAGGGCAAGGCGGCAAAGAGATATTTGCATCGCCGCTGGCTACACCCTAAGTGTGCAGGATACGACGGGTAGTGACATTGCGTTTGCAGCGATTGTCCACCTAGCTCAGACAGTGCCGCAGAAGAATCTGCGGTGTATCCTGAACTCAAGAGGGATGGTGACGCTAAAGACGGCAAATTCGAGTTTTGAAGAGTCAGGAAAAGGTGTTAAGGCAGGTAAAGCCCCGGGTCTAGGTATCGAGGTAAAGACCAATGTTCTGGGCGAAGCAGTGGCAAGCTATGTGTAGATAAAAGACCAGCAGTGCAGGGTATGTCATGGAGGCTTGTACATGGATCACAGCTTCTCTTACTATTCGGGCATCATACTCTTTGCTACTAGCAATACACAGTTCTATAATTACATTTACTTCTCAACTCTGCAATCTATTCTTCTACATGCCAGACAGGTCTAAGGCCCTGCGTAATTTTCAGCATAGGGACAAATCTACAACATTTGGAATACTCAAGTATTGTGCCGGCTTCATCTTCACTAGGGAAATAGTGATTAACCTTGTGGGTGACTTGGTTGGGGTTGTGCCAGACGTGCCTGCCATTTCGCCAGCAGGCATTCTGAGGTTGGCCATTGACGACTGGAAGACACACAACGGGTCTTTCACGTCTCGGAAATCACGTCGAGCTTCTGTTCTATCTACACTGTCCGAATACAGCAGCAAAATAGCAGTCATTACTATGGGTTGCATGCGTGGTCTGCACTTGTTACCATGAACACGGTGGGAAATACCCGACTTGGTTTTGCGGGCAGAAAGAGATGGCTGCAACTAGATTGTAGAATTTGAGACATTTGGAGATTTTGTCTTGATATTGACCTGTGCTCAAAACATATTCGAGTGAATCTTCCAAGACTGCAACATCAATTTCAGTTTATATCTAGTACAATCTTCCCACTGCTAGCCTTTAACTGGAAATCCTCCTGTGCTTCGCCTATATCCTGGAGCTTGTAGACCTGCCCAACATGCGGCTTAATCTCCCCCTTCTCAATGTAAGAGATAAGGTTGGCGAACACTTCCTCATCCTGGAATGTACAGCCGAAGAAGCTTAAATCTTTCAGGTACAGTGTTCGTAAATCCAGCTCCACAATCGGGCCCGCAATAGCACCAGCTGTTGCATACCTGCCCCCTTTCTTCAAAACGTCGAGTAACTCTGCAAAAGATGGACCGCCCACAACATCCAGCACGACATCTACACTCATCCTCCCCAGCGCACCTACAACACTTTCGCCTCGTACAACTACCTCGTCAGCCCCTAACTCCAGAACCTGTCCCTGTTTCTCTTTCCCTGAAACTGCGACTACCCGCGCTCCGCGCCGCTTGCACAGTTGCACTGCGGCCGCACCGACGCCGCCACTCGCGCCCGTAATTACTACAGTCTCGCCTTGGCCAACCCGGCTTCGATGCAGCATATTCTCTGCTGTAGAAAATGCACACGGCACACTGCCGAGCTCCAGGTCTGTCCATGACGGCGCATTGACCGCGTACACGTCTGCGGACGGCGCTTTGGTGTACTGAGCGAACGCGCCGTCGCATTCTGAGCCGAACGTCCAGCACTCGAATGCTACACTCGAAGTGTAATGCATGAGCATACTGCGTACGAGGACGCGCTGCCCAATGCGCGAAGACGAAACGGAAGAGCCAACAGCCACGATGTATCCGCAGCAGTCAGCACCCTGAACACGAGGGAATTCTAGTGCTTTTCCAGACCATGAAGCATCTTCGTCTGTTCGGGTTTCGCTGGCAGCAGTTGATTCTGAAGCCGTCCCTTGCTTGATGCCCTTGCTGTACCACCCGATTCGCGTATTGATGTCGGTGTTGTTTAACCCTGCTGCCGCGACTTTGATCAGCACTTCTGTGGCGCTTAATTCAGGGACGGGCAGATCGGTTCTGTATTTGAGCACTTCTGGTCCACCGTGACCGGTAAGGATGACGCCAGACATTCTGTCAGGGACCCGGGGCGCTTGGATCAAAGCTGTCATTATGAGCACTCCGGTAGTGTATAGTTGCAGGCTTTCACAATTTTGACTCGACGATTTGCTTGTTAGAAAGGGGCGTAAAGGTCGACTATAAAAGGGCCAGAAAGACTTGAAAAGGTAATTACTTGAAGTAGAGTTATAATAGCCTGTCAGATTTGATCCTATGCAGTTGCTCTGATTGGTCACTTTAGAAGCATGCTTCCCAACCCTTAATAATGCAAAGTGTCCCGGTCTGCCTTCCCCGTTTAGATTAATCGCTACGGGTACCTCGAAGAAGACAATTTTTACAGTATCTTCCTACTATGCCTACTCTCCCTGTGCCTATTTACTTTATCGACTTAGTGGCTGGTTTTCTCTGGTTCCGCACGATTATCAGCAAGCGCCAAGACCACTCGTGTTCGAAGTGTACGTACTGGCTATCATCTTCGGAGCATTTGCGGTTAATTACTTGTAATTAGTTTGGGGGATTGGAATGGTACTCATCGGGATTTAATGGTCTACGCAGTGCCACATCTTAAGTATATTGCAACGCCACAGGATTAACACATCTTGGTAACATTCCACAGTAAATATAGGCGGGGATGTCTGGGTTCGCTGGAAGTACATTGAGCTGTGAAATGTCTTTTCTCTTAGCTTTGATACATGGTATAGTGCAGTCCCACTACCACCGAAGTCCCGTTGTCCTTTTCTTCCTACCACATTGTCGCGCCTAGACGAACATACAGCCCGGAGGCAACAACTACGGTTAGGAAGAGTAAGGCATCTAGCATCTATTCAGATTATCTACATATCGAATGAGGTGAAGGGATCTTTCCTAGGGTACGACTCATTGCCTAAATACCTATATCAATAAGTGGATCTACTCTTCTGCTGTACAGGAAACTGCGTTATCGAAATTGAGAGTACTGGTGAAAAGAGCATATGTATCCTTCATCTTACGTGCACTATTGATTATTTCAAATCTACCCTTCACGTTCAATTGCTAAAAGTCTATTATTCTGGCTCTTGTTGTAGTTTTTATGATAGAACAGCAACTTCCTGCTGGTATTAAACCCATGTCCTCGATCTTCGGAAGGCAAGAAAAAGCAAAATCCAAGGCACTTACGCCATTTCGACGAACACCTCGATATACAATCTATGCCGCTTTAATATGCCCAGCTGCGGCAATCCAAAGTCAATATCAAACAATTCAGGAAATCAGAGATGAACGAACGAATAGGCATTCTGCTTCCTCGTTTACATGATCGTTGTGATCTACTGTACAGATCCCTGCACACAGTTGGGCAAATTTTCGAGAATGCTTAGGTAGCTCATTCATATTACGTATGAAAATGGATGGGATAAGAATGTGAGGATGTGAAGTAACACGTGAGCCATGGAGGGAAATTAGTTGTTCTGCCGATACTCTTGCTGCACTAATGCTCTTGCTCAGTACATTGTAGGCAGCAAAATCCAACGAAATGCGGTACTCGTTTCCATGTGGTGACATAAACTCATCTCTGACGAACATCATTTCAAGTACGACGCTTTCTCATCGACTCCCACATTCAGATCAAGCAATGCCGAACCACTTCGCATCTTGAGCCCCTTGAACCGAAACAGGATGACCAACACCAACGGCCCAGGTTCCTTGGAGTTGAGATCCGTACACGTACGTTATCCATCCACTGACTGGCGTATTTTGCTGCACAGTATCCGGGATTGTGTCGTAGCCAAACACAGAAGCCCAAGCAGCAAGCGTCGTGTTGAACGACGATGAGCCAATAATAGTGTCCAGCGATCCCAAATACGTCTGCACTTTGGGATATGTCCCGGTCCAGCTGGGATACATGCTGCGTATGTTGCCCGAATACCCAGCGGAATATATCACTGCAGACTTGAAGATATCCGGGTAGACGCCGGCCATGGTGTTCTGCAGCAGCTTGGTTCAGTCGACTTTCCCATCTAGGATCAAAGGACTTACCGCCATAGTGCCGCCCGATGACTGTCCCGTTACGCCAACTTTGGCAGTATTCACTTTGTATGTACTGATAGCGTAGCTCGCCATGTTTGCGATGGACTGGCTCGCACCACCTCCATTGTGCGTTAATGAGGCTTTTGAAGTTGCATCCCACGCCCCTACAGGTGACTCTGGGTAAACAACTATAAAGCCAAGTTGATCAGCAAGAGTAGCGTACGGTGTAGAAGTAAATTCCTGCTGCGCGTTACCAGAAGCACCGTGACAGGCAACAACTAGACCAGGAGATGCTGCGAGAGTGCTTGGCACATAGATGTACATGTTCAATGAAGCTGGATTAGAGCCCCAATTGCTGACTTTAGTCAAGGACGCACGCTTGACGAGCACACCAAAGCCGGATGAAACTCCAGAGAGAAGAGTGCATGTGAGAAAATTGGAGAAATGCATAATGCTCGAAGCGGGATTTTGAAGTTGATCAAGCACAAAAGGAGCTTCGCGCGATGCGTGATTGATGCTCAATTTACCTGGCCTTTATATACAATCGTTCCGCCGTACTGTTTCCTCACGAACGCGAGGATTATAACGGCATTCAGCGGGGGTATTCCGAAGTGATATGGTGTCCACAGCGAACTAGTCTCATGAGAATATTTTTAAGTCGACGCTAATTGGCTGCGAAGACCCTGAATGCCTGCGTTTACCGCCTCGGCGTGACCGGAATGAGATCGCAACGAGATTCGGGATGCGAGCACGTGGCGGCAGGGACGCGGGAGTGGCGGGGTAGAATCTGGGGTACATCAGGTAAGAAATTAGTTGCTTGTTGTTCGTATGGAGGTGTTGGATCAGGAGATTACGCCAAGACAAAGTGCCAGCATTTACCGACTTTTCTTGCAAGATCACGACGCTGATAACGTGTGACATTGTCCTTCATACAATTGCTTCCTTCACCTCCGGAACCTCTTGCGCGGTTGTCATTATAGAATCCGCTTCAGTGACGACCAATTGCTCATCTGCTCTAACAAAGCCTACGCGAAACTTGCGTGCACGTAATACAAGGCTCGTGATTCGTGCCGGAAACGAAAAACAGGACGCGGCCTTGGTGATGCACCCGATGCAGTAGGCACGCCCACGACGCCGTGCAAGCGCTGCTGCCGAGAAAAAAGACTGTGCACCTTTGGAATCAAAAGAAATTCTAAAAATAAAATGAAAATGGGGAGCTGCCAACCTGATGAGATGCACCTGGGTACTGATTACACAACTTTGCTGGAAATGCATGTGAATCTCTTGCAAGACAATTTTGTACAATCTGAACCACCGAATCCACCCACGAGAGCTTCGAGTGCCGGTGGATCCAAGCTACAGGATGACTATACCAAGAGAGCTAACTACAGCGCCACTAACAGCACAGACTTGCCAACACACGCCGAAGCCAAAGATAGTTTAGGGTTTTGAACCGAATGATGGGTGGATGACGTTACTTACATACTCTTCGGTGCAACCCTTCATGCAAGATCCAAGGGTGTTTGGCTATCCATGGGCGGACGAGACGACTCTGGTCTTCATTTGGAATTTCGACGGCTGAAGACTGTGGCGCGGCCAATCTCAACCATGCAGTCCGACCTTATCCAGCACCAGCTATTGCTTTAGAGCTTCTTGTATATGGAGCCGCACAACTTGGTATACGCCTACTAAGCAAAAGCCGCATAGATAATCAACTATCTCGACTGTGGTGAAGGGAAGGTCTCTTCTGCCACCAAGCAATCGAAGTTCCCGCATAGTCCGACGGAGCAGTTAGGATGGTGAAAATTGAGGGATCTAGGTAACCATACGAATTTATCCCGGTTGTATTAGAGCTTCCCTGGATCATACTCGTATAGGTAATTGTTTCTATGCTAGGTAATTACATTGAATGGTGTGTAGTCTTATTGAGATGAAAATAAGGCATTGTTACACTCTCACGGAATCTCCGACGAGGAAGGACTGATCATCGTTGACATATGCAACTGGCTTTTGATAGATTTTCTGGTCAGCAAATCTATTCGGGCCTGTAGGGCCTAGTCTGTCAGCTGAAATTGACTCTGATAGATCTCGCAGATATAGGCCCGAGCAACGCCGTGAGGAAACGTCACGCGGTATCTTTAAGCGTGAGCACGCCTGAATTCTTAAACCTTATGCCCCTCGGATTGACAGAAATTCGCTAGTCTATACAAGCAGTTAACCGAGTTCCGTCTGAATGTTGAGAACGCCATGTTCGAGAAGTAGCCGTCTGCTGAGTGAAATACTTGCTAACCCATATCTCGTCCTGCGGCGAAGACGTAGATAGCTAATCTAGACTTCACAGCTACAGCTCCACCAACATAATTGAGACCGATAACCTAGTCGACATCTGTACTAGAATCCAACGGGTCCTACTTGGTCTGATATACAATTTGGTTCAAAATGCTGCCTTTCTTAGCAGCCTAGCATTAGTATGACGACAAGTAGAACGAAGATGATTCAAGCGATATGGATGGGGATGACTTCGACAGTGAGGGACTCAGTGGTGGGTGACAAGGCGGAACAGGATGGAGAGCGGACAGACGAAGAAGAGGACGTTGGCAAAGACAGATAGATCCATTTGAGTCAGTTCAAGCGACACGTTATTCCAGTAGTCACTCCATCTCGTTTCGCAAGCCTTTTCGCCGAAGGCTAGGACGGTAATCTCATGCTGGGCACACCTCACATCACCCAAGCTGATGAGCTATGCAGATAACGCCGGCCGAATACAACAGCCAGCTGTAATAAAAGTTAAAATTACTTATCGTCTGCCATAGCTGGACCACGAGCTTTCGAGAGCGCCTAACTGGTCAAGCATGGCTGGAGCATTCTTTGCGAGTACCCAGCAGCGGCCCATTCGTTGACCAGGTCTTGACATCGGAACATTACGAGTCTTGTTCAGGACTGCGGTTGATCCGAATTGCTTGTTCGCAACCTCGTGAATTGTGATACGCTATCGGATTGTCCCGAGGCGAGACGCGAGTCGTGGTTGGTTTGTAGTGTGGAGTCGGGAACCAACATAGTACAGTCTAGAGCCAGAAAGAGCATCTGGTCGGGGAATGAAGCTGAGGCTGCCGAACATAGGAGATTTGTCCTCATTGAATTAAATTCCTACGAGCTAAGCCTGTAGCAGCCCAATACCGTTCTTCATCTAAGGCCATCGCAACAAGGGATCTACATCGTAGATGACGGCCAGCATATGAAACTATCGGAAGAAGCCGACGTGTAAGTCGCCTCGGCACACAGGCCTCTAGCAGACTACCACACTGTGTAAAGTGCATCTCAGCATGGCGATTGACCTGATGATCGTGTGACTGAATATGCGGATAGGTCCGAGTCAGCAACGCTGTTTGATGCTGGAGCTGAAGGCTTCACCTACATGTAGATGTAACAGATTCATATAGATCTGCATCCGCATCAGCGCTACCAATGCCCATCAGGCCAGACACAGTGTTTCTGTGGTAGATTCAATTCATCATCAATCTGCTAAATATTATTGCAGCTTCCCTTGCAATCATGCTATCCAAAGTCCTTCCGGTTCAGCACCTGCCGCAAGGTGGTCCGGGGAAGCAGACCAATCATTACGTTCATCCGGACGATCTTCGCACAGCATTCGCCCTAGAAATGTCACGGATGTACAGGAACGAGGTCCCTCTGTACAGCGATCTGATACGGATTGTTGAAGGAGTAAACGACCAAAAGTTTGCTCAATCAATCAACTCCAACACTATGGATCGCCTAGACTTGGAACGACATGGCGCTATTCGCCTAGGAAAGCCTATGGAGATGCGCACTGTTTGTCGCATTTTTGGAGTGCTCGGGATGAGGCCAGTGGGTTACTATGATCTATCTGCGGCTGGTCTACCAATGCATGCGACATGCTTCAGGCCGACAGCGGTGAGCTCATTAGCCAAGAATCCCTTCCGAATTTTCACGACCTTGTTACGACCTGAGCTGATTCGGTCGAAAGAAGCGCAGGATCTAGCTGAGTGTATGTTAGCCAAACGTACAATCTTCAGCCCTGAGCTGATGCGGATGTTGAACACTGCTGAAAGCCAGGATGGGCTGGATCCGGAACAGGCAGGAATCTTCATCCAGGAAACCCTCAAGACTTTTAGTTGGGCTCCAACTGCTGCTGCTACAGCTGAGGAATACCAGCTACTCAAGGCTCAACATCCAATCTTGGCCGACATCGCCTGCTTCAAGACAGCTCACATCAATCACCTCACTCCTCGGACACTCGACATCACCACGTCACAGGAGAACATGCGCAAGGAGGGCATGGCAGTAAAGGACAGAATCGAAGGCCCTCCATCCCGACGCTGTCCAATCCTTTTGCGCCAGACAAGTTTTCTTGCCCTTGAAGAGCCAATCAAGTTTGTCAACAACAGCCACGATGAGTCTCTGCAGATGGTCCAGGGTTCTCACAAAGCTCGGTTCGGAGAAATCGAGGAGCGCGGCGCAGCTGTCACACCATATGGTCGAAAGTTCTACGATGAGCTCCTAAGCAAGGCCATGGAGAATGCTACCGGGATGAGCCCTGAGGAAGTAGATGAGCAAATGATATCTACCTTTTGCAGCTTTCCAGACGATTGGGATGAGCTTCGAGCACAGGGCCTGATATACTACGAGTATGAATGCACTGGCAAGAGCATTCCCGACACAATTACATCGTGTGGCACAGATAGGGCAACCATCGTTCAGCAGCTTCTAACAGAGGGCGTGTTGGAAACGAAACCAATCACGTACGAAGACTTCCTCCCTTTCTCAGCTGCCGGAATCTTTCAGTCCAACCTAGGCGACAAGTCCAATCAGGACAACTTGCCCATCCTTAAAGGATCGGCTGCACAAGATCAACTTGAGAGGGCGTTAGATATGTGTATTATAGACCCAGATCAACTGTACGCCTCCGCGCAAGAGGCTAGCTTGGAGATATGTCTGCGCAAGCTAGGTACAAGCCGTCGAACATAGCTTGGCATTGGAAGGAGAAACTGTTTTGTGCATCGTAACGAATAATTGAATAGAGAAATTGATCTGAGGGCCTCGAGTCAGAGCATAATTAGCATACGCATGTATACACTTTGGGATGCCCGTAACGACAGCTGAGAGGCAAATGTGCAATGTCAAAAACGAAGACGTGCTAAACTTCCCGCAATATGCGATACTAAGATGCGTGGGCGTATTCGTCTGCAGCTGATGCCGCAACAAAACAATCATCTGCCTTGTCTCCACTCATCAAGCCTGTAGCAATCGTGAACTCGGTAAGCCCCGGAGCCAGTTGGAATGACTGCACGACCGTTCCGCTATCGGGACTTACCTTGGGTCTTCCACGCCTGGAATATCCCGAACGAAGCAGCCTCGTGCTGCGCCAGAACAAAGTGTGCGGCATCCCGTAAATGACCCTACGAGTATGTGACTATGCCATTGAGTATAACACATTGGGAATTCTTTACCTGAAAATCAATTCTATACAAGCTGGGATTTAACATGGATCAAGGACTTCATCATTGGCTACACAGGATTCGAGGAATAGAAGCTTTGCGGACTTGCATTTCATCATGCCAGCCACAAGCACCAACAGCCAGCAACTGAGCCGCTGCTATGGTCTTCAGCGCCACGTAGTTCTCCAGGCACCATTTCGCCCGGCTTTCCGTCAAATCAGTTTCTTGAAGGAGCTGAGATTAGATAAGTCGTCAACGCCGAAGACAAGCAAAACCTCGGCCATGACTAAAGCGGGTATTGCGCTTGCTGTTGGCACCTTCAGCGTTATAAGCACGTACTCTCTCTTCAACTTGATACCTATTTCTACGGCAGATAAAAGCATTCTAGAGAATGCGCAAGACATCTCTCCCCGCTTCGCCAGCATCAGGCAAATGAATAAGGTGTGTATTGAATCTTCGTTGTTTTGAAGAACTCATAGAGCTAATCAGGATTCAAGGCCATTGATGAGATCAGACATGAGCTGAGTGATACAGAGGATATCATATCCACAGAAGATGAGGATCTGAAAGCACATGGATTTTCTGAGTGGTCTTCAGTCAACATCGATGTTCTTCCTGTAGCGGTTGCTTACCCGCGCTCAACAGATCAGGTCAGCACTATGGCCCGTATCTGCCACAAGTATAAGGTCCCAATCATTCCCTACAGCGGTGGAAGTAGTCTGGAGGGACATACAGCAGCACCATTTGGTGGTATAAGCATCGACTTTGCCTTCATGGACAAGATACTGAGCTTCAGAGAGGCGGATATGAATGTCACAGTTCAGCCAGGCATAACATGGACGGATTTGAACCATGAGCTCACCAAGAGAGAAGGGAACTACTTTTTCCTAATAGATCCAGGTCAGTCTCGTCGTAGCCGCATCCGAGTGTGGACTCGTTCAAAATTTCACCGCGCATGCTTCCGAGCGAACATGTCCAAATTCGAGTTTGCTGATACAAGGTACAGCTCCCTCTGCAAAGATTGGAGGTATGATTGCCACAAATTGTTCTGGGACAAATGCAGTCCGCTATGGAACAGTGCGAGACTGGGTTATCAATCTCACCGTTGTGCTAGCGGATGGCAGTGTGGTCAAGACCAGACGCCGGCCTCGCAAATGCTCAGCTGGCTATAATCTCAACGGTCTAATAGTCGGCTCGGAGGGCACCCTCGCCATCGTGACAGAAGCAACTTTGAAGCTCGCTGCTTTCCCATCTTACTTCTCCGTTGCAGTGATTCCCTTCAACTCTCTGAAGGAGGCTGTCTCGGCTGCGGCGGCTGTCATTCGAAAAGGTGTTCCCTTTGCAGCGCTTGAGCTTATGGATGAAGAGCAGATGAGAATTGTAAATGAAGGTGGTGCGACAAGGCCAAGGGTGTGGGATGAAACGCCCACTTTGTTCTTCAAGTTCTCTGGCACCGAGGGAACTGTGGGTGACAACATCAAAACTGTGAAAAGCATTGTCACACCACACAAATCCAGAGCGTTTAACTTTGCTACGAGCAAGGAAGAACAGGAATCACTTTGGTCTGCACGGAAAGAATCTCTGTACTCCCTCTTGGCGCTCCGAAAAGAAGGACAGTTTCTTTGTGAGTGGCTGCTCCATCATGCCCAACAGGAGGACTCAGACTGACGACAAGATCGAAGGGAACACCGATGTTGCTGTTCCTTTGGGAGCGCTCGCTGAATTGATTGAGGAGATTAAAGCTGAGGCCAAAAAGCTGGGACTCCAGGTATGTGTCAAGGGCCATATTGGAGACGGTAATTTCCATGAGAACATTACCTACACACCATCCAACCCCGAGGAAGCAGCGAATACCGAGGTAGCCGTGAAGAATATGGTGAAGAGGGCTCTCGAGAAAGATGGCACATGTACCGGCGAGCACGGAATCGGGTACGGGAAGAAGTCAGCACTTGCATCCGAAGTTGGGGGTGATACTCTGCTACTCATGGTGAGACCAATATTTCCTCCGGCCAGGCATAACATGCTCGTGGCGAGGGGACTTTCTCTGCATAAAGGAACGTTTGCTGACGCCGCGAACCAGAAATTACTGAAGAAGTCGCTTGACCCGCATTGGATTTTGTAGGTTTGGCCGTGCCCCTTTGTTTCTTACCAGCAAAGCTAACTCTTCGCCTCAGGAATCCTGGCAAAATCTTTGATCCTTGATCACATTGAAGTTGGGTTTACTTACATTTGCAGTAACACTGTATGGGTGGAAAAAGAGGTGATAAGGCGGAGGCCCAACATACACTGTGTCATAGATCCAGGAGTGTCTAAATCCTTAAGCCTAGATTGTGATCTGCACCTAAACGGCAGACTTTGCTACTTTAAATGAATAACTTCTTCAAGGGCAGCCTTTCCAACCGTCTCCAGCGTTTGATGTCATATTTTTCAGATAGAGACACTCTCCCAAAACGAACATGAGCGGCTGATACTGTTGACTGGTCACCAATATTTCATTCATGCCTGAACACCAACATGAAACATAAACCCGCTGATGGAAATGACGATGCTTTTGAATTCTAACAAAGTACATTTTCAAAGCCTTGATCGGGTACCGCTATTCAGTTGTGATTCCTTGACAACAGGGATGTTACCCCATGCCCTCGATCCTCTTGAGCCGCTCATGAGCTCATTGATCGGTTGGCTAGCGCTGTCAGGCTGCCTCCATTTCCACGCCCGAACAGCTGGGCGAGATAAATCGACCCCCTCCATGATATCGACGACCCAATTGCCAATATTGGGGAGGTATTTGAACGCGTGACCACTTCCACCTGTTGCGACCATTAAACCCCGCGTCTGGGGCACATAGTCTATGACAAAGTGATTATCATAGGTATCCGTATACCAGCAGATGCGAGTTTTGCTGATCTCAATCCCTTCAGCGGCTAGCTGGGGAAGATATTCGTCGAGGAACTGGGTAATTACACGGTAGGCTTGCTTTGGGATGTCGGTGAGCTTCTCGCCAACGGGTTCTTTGCCATCGCGATGAGCAGGAGACCATCTAGTAGCAGGCGTGCTCCTCTCCTTCCCATCGCCATGCTTGAGAGGGTTGGTGTACTTGGTCCCGCGATACCCGATCTTGAGCCAGCCATTTTCGTCGATTGGGAAGCCATAGAGACCGCCCTTGGCGCCATTACGAATATCCCAAGTCCATGTTGGGAAATTCTCTGGCAGCAAGCGGTCCCAGAGAGGTGAGCTTCTTGGGATCTTGAGAAGAACAACACTACCGGCCGTTGCTTCGCAGAGTCCATCGAGCTGGGGTAGGAGAACTGGTGTCCATCCTCCGCAGGCCACGATCGTCATAGCTGCTGTGTGTGTCTTGCCATCCATTGTTCTGATACCCACAACCTTTTCTTTCTCTTTGCTGTCATAGCACAGTGACTCGAATTGCCCTTGTGGCGCCCCAAAAACAAAGTCGACTCCGAGGGCTTTCGCCTTGTGAAGTGCAAAGCGACAGGCTTTATCTGCGACAGCCATGCCGCCGGTGACATCCAGCACACCAACATTAGGTTTGCCCTGTCTCTTCCTTTGGAAAGGATCTATAGCGAAGGCCATGCCGATGGAATCTGCGATTTTGCAATGTCTCGGGTTTGTAGTGTCGAGCATCTTATCCTCATGCCCAGCAGCTTGCATCCCCTCGATGCACGCCACCTCCCACGGCGGCAGCTCTTGGGCCGTAGACATGGAGATGTTGCCATTTGGTACGAAGACGCGATCACCCTGGCTCATGCCTGGAGGGAGGGTGGCGGCCGTGGCGAGTTCTTCATTCCAGCTCCTCCATGCAGCAATGGCCTCAGTGGAAAGAGCTTGGTACTCAGACTGACCACCGTAGGCTGACCTGATAATCTTGTTCATATCGGCCGAGGCACCCTCGGCACCGTTGAGGTAAGAGTACCGCAACTCATCACATGGTTGACGATCGAACACAGTGACATTGCTGTAACCACGGCGAGCAAGATGAAGAGCCGTGCTGAGTCCAAAGATGCCACACCCGACAATAATGACGGGCTCATGCCGTTGCTGAGTGGATAATGCGTGTGGCATGATTAGGTGTGACTGTGTGCGCAGGTAATTGGATGGTGCGCGTTGCTGATGGCTTCTGTCTGATGGCCAGATGCGAGTAAGAGTTCAAATGCGAAGATGTGAGGCTGTAATGGGAATCAATGGACCGAAATAGAATCATAGAGAATGATGCAGTTGATGGTCCATTAATTAGGTATTATGTTACGCATGCGATGGTCAAACCCGATAACTAAGGTACTTGTACAAGTAGAAGCGATGGTCCGTATGGAGTACATAGTCTCCAGATATGCCCCCTGGTCCGTGCCACCAATCATGGCGAGGGGTCACGGATCCTTCCGACCACCTGGTTGACATTGACAAATTAGGGGGTCGACCGGCGGTCGACCAGTCACCATGCTATGTACAATACACAGTAGTTACAATCCATGAGAAAAACGTGTTGCGTACGGGGTGGGCAGCTAAATCTCCCCCCAAGCGTCCCGAGAACAGGGACCTGGAGAAGTCTGGGGCAACTGAGGCCAGGCCATACGCGACACCTGATGCTCTGGGCTGGTTCAATTGACATCGAATTCTCCAGTGGTCGGAACTGACCGAGTGGCTCTGCAAGGTAGCGTAGGGAAGAGCGAATTGCTCCCCAAGACTGGGATTCACTACATTGGAGCTATGCCCTAAGTGCAAGCCCAAGACAGAAAAGACGATCCAATCCAATGCAATCCAATAATCCATTCCAAGATACAACGCGGCAAAGTGAGGCAACACAAGACAGTGCAAGATAACGCCGTTCCCGGAGGCCTTGCATAGTTTCGTATTCTCCCGAGCTGGCTACGTACTTGCGCTACCAATCCTTGGTGCCCTTATCTGCGTAGAATCTTAGGGGCCCGCCGCCCGTACTAGCTCGCATAGACCCAACGTCTTTGGCTCCTCCCCCACCTTCGTGTTCTATCACTTCACTACAGGAGCGACTGTCGGCGGAACCCCAGATCAGCATGGCTCACATAGACTTCGAATCTCTTTGCTCGTCTCGACCGCTCTGATTTCTGCTACATTATACCGTGCACGCCATCTTGGCTTGAGGCAGACGGATATATAATATGACCACTTCTTGTCCATCACACCCTATCCCCTTCATCTGATGCTTAAATCCTAAACCAGGCTGCGATCGAATTAATCACTCTTCCCGGCTTCATCTTCTCTCCTTCATCATGGGTCTGAAAGAGATCTTCACCGAGTCCACCGTGGCTCGGTATGCCCGTGACATCAGGGCTGCTCCTCGGCAGACCATTCTTAGTCGTCAGATGCTCCTCTCTGCGGCCTTGTATGCCATGGCTGGTGTTCCTATCAGTGAGTCTCTCCTACGCCAAGCTATGTTCCGAATGAATTTCCCTACTTAGAAATGTTGCACACGGCCTGACGATTTGCTGACTGCTCTATTCTCCGCTCCTTGTAGCCTGGGACCAAGGCTCTTCGTCTGTCTTGACCAACTTGCCCGGTTTCCAGGAGCACTTTAAGCTCAGCACTGGCAGGGACGCGAAGTTGATTCGTAACTTTGTCTCCCTGGTTTATATCGGATGTGGTGTTGGCGCCGGCCTCTCCTTCTTCATCAACGATCGTATCGGGCGTCTCTGGTCTTTCCGACTCTACATGTGCATCTGGATTGTGGGCCAACTCATCGCTACTTTCGCGCCTGACCTGAACGCTCTGTACGCCGCGCGCATTGTCTGCGGCCTGGGAATTGGTCCCCTAACGGTCGTGGGCACAATGTCCATCGTTGAGATCGCGCCTACTGCTATGCGGGGCTTGCTTGCATCGTGGTTCAGTGTAGTTATGCTCCTCTCTCTCTTCATTTCGACCTTTACGGTATATGGTGCCTACACAAACATGGAGCCTAGCAGATTGCAGTACCAGGTCGTCTGGTTCTCTCCCTGCGTCTTCGTTTTCCTGTGCATCATCTGCAGCTTCTTCCTTTGCGAGTCGCCTAGGTGGCTGTTCTTGGTCGACCGTCATGAAGAAGGCATTGCAACGATCGTGGCACTCCGTGGTCTGCCTGAGAACCATCCTGCCGTTGCCGCTGAAATTCAGGGAATCCGAGACTCTATCGCCGAAGAAAAGGGTAGCTTCAACGACAACACGCATAACACCGCTATGGGCTCTATTCTCAAGGAAGCCTTCACAGTTCCTGCCAATCTGCGTCGCATTCAGCAGTCGCTTATCTCGTATGCGCTTGCGCAGCTCTCCGGCGCCAACTCTGTCACCTCTTACCTCGTCCCTATTCTCACTCTCATGGGTGTTGGCGGCGATACCTCACGAAGCCTTTTCCTGAGCGGCATGTACAGCATGGCCAAGTTCTTTTTCTGTTTGATTGCATCCTTCTTCTTCATTGATGCTCTAGGACGCCGCAAATCTCTCTTTGTTGGCATTATTACTCAAATGATCTCCGATATCTATCTCGGCATTTACATCAAGTATAAGCAACAACAAGACGTCGCGAATGGTGCATCTCAGGCCGCTATTGCTGCCATTTTCATCCATGGTTTTGGATACGCAGTTGGTGGGCACTCTCCCCTATCTAATTCTAATCTTTGCCCCTCAAAAAGCTGACCACTTTCACCTCGATAGGCCTCCTAATCCTGCCATACGTCTTTGGTGGGGAGCTGTGGCCCAACCGTCTGAGGTCCTTCGGTAGTGCCTTGTCGCAATGCTTCCATTGGTTGTTCTACTACGGACTAAATGCCGCAATGCCCAGCATCCTTTCATCGATGAACAACTGGGGCGCTTTCATTTTCTTCGCTGGCTGGTGTTTCGTTGCTCTTCTTTATGTCTTCTTCATGGTCCCTGAGATTGCCGGACTCAGCATGGAGGAGATGGACGAGATCTTCAAGGGATCCTGGTTCAATGCCTGGAGGTCTAAGCCACAGAGGCAGGAAGAAATCCTTGCAGAAGCAGTGGGCTCCATCTCGTAAGCTCCTAAAGCCTTTCAAAGACCATGAAAACTATACTCACATTTAAGATTAGAAGCGAAGGCGAAGCAGTTGGAGTCGACAAGCTGAAGATCTTCTCTACCGACCGCGAGATTCGATGACCTCGCTTCTTCCAGAAACTATGCCCACAAAGGTCTCCTAAGAAAACTGCGCGTTGGACTTTTGCGGTGCCTTCACAGCTCCGATACCTATATTATGATTTTGTAAATTTTTTGAATACAATAAGCGCTTTAAATTATGCCTTTGCCATTCTGGTGCCTGTCAACGTGTACTAAGAGCATGACCCGGTATCACTCATTATTGAAACTACGCGTCATAATATTATGCAAACTCCATCCGACTCTTGCCACAACCGCAGACGTGGATGCATCAATCATAGGCTTGTAGTGTGTTGGAGCCATATGGACTTGATGGTTGTGTGAGGATGTCTTGGACGGGCACGCAGAGGGCACACGAATCCAAGTGATGTGCAAACTTTTGATAAATTGTTTTAACGGATATGCAAGAATCTATCCCAAGGCGTGACCGCGATCATATCATCATACTATACCCATGATGCTTATAATTCTCCCTTAACTAATCTCTCTCACGGGCGAGTTGGGCTTCCCTGTCGTGTAAAATGCTCGGATGTTCTCAAAACATTCCTTCTCTGCCTTGTGGAACGCACTATCTGTCAAGCCTCCAAGGTGTGGTTGAATGGTGACCTTGTCGCTCTTAAGGAAGTAGGGATCAGGGCTTGGCTCATTGATAAACACATCAAGACCAGCTCGTGCAACCTTTCCTGACTCAAGAGCATTGATGAAGGCCTTCTCATCAATCACCGCACCTCTAGCCGTGTTAACGAGGAAGACCCCGTCCTTCATGGCGGCAAACTCGGCGGCGCCGATCAAGCCTGTAGTCGCATCATTTAATGGGCAGTTGAGGGACACGACGTCGGATGAGCCCAGCAATTCGTGCAAGGTGGAGCAATATGTCGCACTGTATTTCTCTTCCTCATCGTCACTAAGTTGTCGGCGGTTGTAGTACTTGATCTTCATGTTGAAAGCAAGTGCCTTCTTTGCGAGGTACTGAAACGTGTGTTAGCTACGCTTTGTTCCCAACCCGCCGGAGCATGGCTCAGAAGCGTGTAATACGTTGCGTATATCTGCTCACCTTTCCAATTGACCCCATGCCGACAATTCCTAGAGTAAGGCCTGAGGGGTCGCGGGTTGGGACTAGGTTCGCACCCTTGCGCCAGATGCCATTACGCGCGCTCTTCTCAGCGTTGGTTGTGTTCCTCAGAGCTGCGAGAGTAAGGAAAATAGCCATGTCAGCTGTCGCTTCAGCCACAGCATTAACTGTATTGCAGAAGTAGATGCCCTGACTAGCCATCCAGTCAACGTCGAACTCGTTGAAGCCTGCACTGGCCGAAGTGATGATCCGACAGCCCGGAGCAAGAGACTTTAGGAGATCTTCGTCAAAGGGCTCGAAGGGCGGCGTGCCCATACGTATGATAAATGCAGCAATCGGTCCGTTGGCCTCGATATCTTTTGGCAGCAAAGCCTGGGTCTCGGCGCGGTTCGTTGCCGGCAAGACTGAATAGTTGAAGCTGTTGGAGAATTCCTTTAGGTATTCGTCGCCGATATACTTGGGCTCACCCAGGCATACAACGCGAGGTTTCCTGTCGACATTCATGATGTTGCTATTTAGATTGATTGATAGCAACTGAACTTTATACAACCGCGAATAGTGTTGTTTAGACACAACAGGTGAGGATGGATGCGATTTGAAGTGGAAAAAATTGAGATTGATTGAAAGAATTAGGATCGTACAGTCCAAGAAAAACAAAAGCGGTAGATTTACCAGCTTGTCCAGTTAGGAAAGCCGTCATTGTGTGAGACGCTTCGAATATTAGAGAACATCCGTTGTCGGCCTCAACTTGACCCATCTCAGGGTCCGCCTTGTCGGATTGCTGGCGCGCATGCACCCCTCGCATGCCTTTCGTATTCCTCCGTTCAGCGATCGAAGTAGGCTGTAGGCGGCCAATTAAAATACCTCTGTTGATTAGCGGATCCACCCGTCGCCTGAGTCATGGGTCCAATCGTAGTGGCGATGGAGCCGTTAGCACTCCATGGCCTCGGGGGTTTCCGAGGGAGCTTGGCCATCTGCCGAACAAGTTGCTTACAGACACATCAACGTAGTACCCCGTAACAAGACAATATAGACGAGCCTTGTGAGAAAGAAACAGCCAATCACAGAGCCAGTGAAGTGGCAAGCACTTAATAACGGCTGTTCGCATGGTAGTCATACCAGGAGTTGCTGAGATTGGATCAGGACGATAACGAGTCGGAGCGCAGGACGAACCATTGCAATTCACGCATGGAGAATCTCGCCTCGCTTCCAAAACACTTACTCTGACGATAAATTCCTCCGAAAGAGCAAGTAATTCTCTCTTTGAGAGATCCAGGCTGCTACAATATTACCACTATGGCCCAGCAAAGTCGCTCCCTCCCTCCACTTGGTTTCATATCCCTCGACATCATCCTACATCGACCACCAGGTGACCCATACAACCAGAATACATGGCCATTCCCACTTATACGGGAGAAAGCTCGCGATACATCAGAATCGGCTGTGGTTACGGCCACCGCCTACGATGATGCCTTTCTGGACCGCTTTGTCGAGGCAGGGAAGAGACTTGCTGCCCGCGGGGCCATCGGTATAATCACAAGCTGCGGCTTTCTTGCAATTGCACAGTCTGAGTGAGCACCACCCCTGCGACATCTCATTTTATTTCCCCGTTCATCTCTCAGAATTCCTGGGTGCCGCCACGATGGCTGACATGGGCCTCCTCCTGTTAGGTTGTCCGCACGCCTTCCGATTCCCATCATGACCTCTGCTCTCGTCCAAGCTCCATCATTATTGGCCACTATTGCTCCTCGTCGTAAGCTCGGTATTCTTACATTTGATAGCACTCGGCTTGGTGCAGGACATCTTCAGAAGCTTGGAATAGACCCATCTCGCTGTCACATCCACGGTGCTCCGACAAATGGTGCTCTTCAGCAACACGTACGACAAGGCGCTCCCTACTTGCATGAGGAGATATCACGGGAATTGGTCGCGGCGGCGAAGGAGATGTTGCAGGATGCGCCTGAGATCTCGTTGCTTTTGTTGGAATGTACAAACATGCCCCCGTTCTCTGAGACGATTCAGTCTGCTATAGCGTTACCAGTCTACGACATTCAGACCGCTGCTTTGTGGTTTTACTCGGGGTTGGTTAATATTAGACCGACACGTTGGGGCCCAATATTAGAAGATGATATTAGCACAAGGACATAGATCACAAACATCCTGAAGTGTATATGTTGATGTGTCGCTTCATGCTGCTGTGCGTTCTTTATTCGACTGCGTCACCCCGTCGATGCATCCCACGTGCAATTGCCTTGCAGTCCCCGTCTAGAATGAGCTTCATCTCCTAAATTAGACGATATATTATCTAACCCCATGCGGATCCACGCAACAAATGGTATCGAGAACTATTGTAAGAAGTCTCCCTGGCTCTCTTTGAGAACCATCTTATACTCCGGATCAAATTGCATATACATGACTTCCGGAGTCCCCGTACCTGCCTTTGTATAAGCAGCCTCCTCATCAGACACAAAAGTCTTTGTTAGTCCAGCTAGGGCACCCTCTGTCCCTGGAGCCACGCAGGACTCAATCAACAATTGCGTCTGGCATGCGCGCTCCAAGGCAATGAAGAACGCGGCCGCTTCTGCAACCGTGCCCCCACAAGTAAGGATGCCGTGATTCTGTAGAATGACATTCTTGTTGCGAGAGCCCATTGCTGCAGCAATTTTCTTGCCCTCCTCTGGAGCAAATACGACACCGCCGAACGACGTATAAACCGAAAGGTCGCTGTAGAACATGCAGCTGTCTTGGTTCAGCATGTCGATAGGGCGGCCAAACGTACTCCAAGCCCTTCCGTAAGGACTATGGAGATGGCATGCGGCGTTGATGTCTGGTCTTGCTTCGTGAATAGCACTATGAATGATGAAGCCCGCCTTATTCACGGCTGCATTCGCACCTCCAATGCGATTGCCCTGCGCGTCGACCTGAACCATGTCGGACACTTTGAGGAGTCCAAAATGGACCCCATAAGGATTTATCCAGAATGTATCTGGCTGAACCGGATCTTTAGAACATTGTCAACCTTATTGCACCTCTACTGGACTGTCGTGATCACAGAGTAACTCTTACCTCTTAAGCTGATGTGACCGCTGCCACCGTCAGCATAGCCTAGCTTTGCGAACACGCGGAATGCGCCGGCCATTTGCTCGAGTTGCCATTTTTGCCGTTCCTTAATAGTTTCCGGCCAGGGAATGTAGTGACAACGCTTCGGCTCACTTGATGGCTGGCTGACCTGGGTGGTGCTCAAGACAGTAGAGGGCGCTGCGGCCGTCGTGGTGGCAGTCGTAGTGACGGACATGATCAAGTAAAAGCAGACAATATGATAATTTAGAATGATATAGTTGCTAGCATGAGTCTTGATTTCCTTTCATACGTAACCAGCTAACTGGCATAAGTAGCGGAGATGGGCTCTGGCTCTGATGGGGTTTCCCGCCTAGCGTGGGCAGTCACACAGCTGCGATCGACCCTCGGAAGAATCCGAGTCATTCGCCACAGACTCCCCAACGCAGGCCACATGATCTTGTGGTGTTTGCATCCGCTAAGTGCCAGGTTCGATGCCCATAATTTTTTGGGGGGGAGGGGGAACTGCGAGAGTTGAGCTGGTAGCTGCGTCCTCCTGGTAGCGAAGCTGCACCTCATGCGACTGCCGCTCCTGGTGGCCACTGGTTCCTGCACTGGTTCCCTCGCACAAGCTTGTGGATTCCAACACTGGATACCCGGTGTATTCGTTTCATTACATGGTGAAGGAGGAATCCCCTACCAAGCCCTGGAATAGTTCTTGTGCTAGCCATTGAGAATCTCCTGGGGCCTCAATATCGTCCAGAGCCGTTATCCATTCCTGGGCAGGCATCATCCCATTCCCGACGCCGAAATTATCAAATATGTTCTCCGTACCAGTGATATTATCGAGTCCGTTCCTCGCGTGCTGGTTCATGGCTGGCGGAACCTCAGTAGCACCAACGCCATCTGCTCCAGAAAAGATAGTACCACCCGTGTGCTGGTTCGCCTGTTCTTCACATATCATGCTAACTGTGCGCTCTGATAATGTCTCAAAAATATCTCTGTAAGGAATGGCCGAAGGCCACCGATCCGCGATGATGATAAGGACTGTGGTGCAGGCCATAGAGGTGTTCATAACAGCATTTGGCTTTGTCCGCTGGCGCACGCACGGTGATCGCCATATACAGTAGAGATAGGTCAATCCTGCCATGAAAAGGATGTGAAGGCTGCCCCATGTGAACTGGACGGAAGCTCCTTCGGTCTGATAAAGGTGGCGATACATCAGACAAATGTTACGGGCATGATCTGTGCAAACCTCAAACGCGCGGTCTCTCGCATCCATGATGCCGACCTGGGATGGCGAAAAAGATCCTTGATACCATCCACGGCTGTCAACGATGTAATGCCTATATAGCAATAGGATAGAGTAGTCGTAGGCTAGACTAAACCAATTTCTGGATGCGAAGACGGACAGTGTTTTGCCGTGCGGGCAGTCTCCGGTGACGCTGGGTATCAAAGCTTTCCACTCTTCTAGATCCTGCCGCAGGCTCTCAATAGAAGCGCCGACTTGCTGCGTGCGTGCATCGATGTTTGGGTGGAAGAGATTTGCGTATATGACGTCGCTGAACTTGGACCATAGCTGACGAAGTCTGATTGCATGAAGTGCCAATGTCATACACGTGGGAGGGTCAGTATTCTTATTCCTAGGCTCACTTGTTAGCCCACCAGATGTGATGTGCTCATCGTCGATGTCCGCTGGAAGCTATTCATTTGAAAATCTTGGTCAGCAAAGTATCCTATTGAGTTTGACGAGTAGTATCGTCCTTACCTCAACATCAATTGAGCTATCGGCTATGCCCACTGGTCGGCCTAAGATAAATGATGCCACGCGGTCAATATCATACGCGACCCAGAAACACCGTTTTGACATCTCTCTCGTCAGTGCATCAGCTGTGGGGCGATACTTCTTCGTACTCCGATGGTACCCAAGCTCAACACAGTGGCGAATCGCCATTCCTGACAGTTTCCTGGGATAGTCAGACGTTTAGAGACACTCAAGTGCGTAAGCCAGAAGAACGCACCATAGACTATCTCCGATAGGTGACCGGATTGAATAGACTGCGCAGCACAGTATAGCCTGTATTGACTGCAAGCTGTCCATTTCCAAGATAGGGACGATGAATTCTAAAGCTGCAGTGTAGCATGCCTGTCATCTTGTTAGAGATCTTTCAGTATTCACGCTAGCCTAATGACTATACCTCTGCATTATCAACTTCATGCTTCCCTAAAGCCAAGGATCCAATAGCATAAACCTTCACAACCATAAGGTCAGCGGTCAATCCCACGATAGTAATTCCTATTGGATCCAAACATACCATGAGCAAGAAGAATACGCTGACATCTTCAACTTGTGAAAGATCGCCTCTTGCATGTGAGTCCCTCCAATGTTTTTCCATGCTCAGTATGGTTTGCCGATGGAGGAAAGGATACTGCAAGTGGATGTTCTCAAAATAAGCTTGAGATAGTAATGACATTTTGTGGGGTGAGGGAAAGACCTGTAAGAGCCTATCTCTTGACCTCTCGACCGTTTCAAGTTGCCTCACGTTACTGGGGCGGTCATTGGAGATACTTGGTTGTGAACTTGTCGCTCGTTTTTGTCGGGGCAGACCCATGACACTGCTGGCTATCCGGGAGAACGATAATGCTGAGGAGGGTCCAAAGTACTGAGGCTCGCGGCCAGCAGCGCCTAGACAAAGAAGTGCAACTTCATCACTCAGACCGTCGGCACCTTGTGCACCAGCGTCCGGCCTTGCATGGCCCGTCCGCGGGTTCTCGGATTCAATGGCCTGCATCCTATGATTCCCTACAGATGCCACAGGACTATTCTCAAGGTTTGGTACTGCAATATCGCTATCGAGGTGATCCAGGGCGACATCTGGCCTTGTTTCCTTGAGGACACTCTCCAAATACGATACGCGCTCTTCCAAAAACTTTGATTGAGTCTCTAGGGAGCGGATATAGTCTCTTGGGCGATGAAGGCCAGTTGCGGGATCTTCAACCAGGCATTCTTAAAAGTGACTATTAGTCTCATTCTTCATGCAGAAAATAAGTAAGGGAGAGCCTAGCAGTCATGGCTGGCCTGGGCTTGGGCTGGGGATCTTGGGACTGAGATGTAATGTACCTCGCTCAGCTTTCGCACAGTTCTTGCAAATCGGTATCTGCGCATCGCACTATTTCTAAGTGTCAGCACAACAGGTACACTGCTTCAGCAGGCGACGTAGACTGTGAAGTGTTACCTTCAGCTTACGCTGCTTGCAGTTGTTGCAGGCCAGCATGGTCCTTTCTCCAACGCGCATGCGCTTTGCCGTCGGCACATCGCGCTCGTTGTTGCTCATGCTGCTGGCCATATCCGTCGATTCATCTAGTTAAAGGTGCCTTTCGGCTGGCTTTAGACACGCATTAAGGCTGCTTTGGCAATTGAAATCATTGTTGGAAGGAAGATGGCAAGGTCGCCCGATAGCTTGTCCCATTAATCAGACGCTTAACAAAATATAGTCAGCCAATCAGATGCTGTGTCTGGTTCCCTAATTCCAATCAGTCAAGCTCGCCCAGCACTGACCTAAATGAGATAACCGAGAGCCGAATTGATATCACATAACTATATAATAATCCTCTAGGCTTTTACTGTTAACACTGCAGCACTAATTTCTTCCAAAGAGGACAGTAAACATAAGGTTTCTTAAGGGTTTGTATGCTGTATTGGATCAGTTATGTCTATTAACATTTTTAGTCTTGTGCGTGATACTTACACAAAAGTCTCAAACGGCATACCTCTTAGCTGCATCCTCCCATCAATGAGTACCCATGGCTTCGGTTGAAAGCTCACTTCAGCCCAAGAGCGGATCAACTGACGCCAATAGCAAGTTTGTGCAGCGGGCGTCAGATATCGTTCGCGGAAGGTCTTTGCACTATTATTTGCGATCATTTTCGCTCGCTGGGAGTCTTGGAGTAGTTCCTGTATTTTAGATTCGAGATCAGAGAAGTCGCTCTCGACTTCAACAAAATTCTGGTCCGGCCCAGATCGCACAAGCACTCTTTGGTGTGGCTCGATCCATTCGCTCTTGTGCATTATGGTTACTGATCTGCAGTTAAGGAGGTACTTGCCACGGCCGGAGTAGCTTCGCCCTACAAAGTCTCGATTAGCGGTTACATATGTAGTCAGAAAGACCAAGGGCGCAAACCTTCAGTATGTATAAGGAACTGATAACCGCAATGATCCACTATGGACAATGCCAAATCCGCGGAATCTGCAGCAATATCGGTACGATTCTTCCACCTTACTTCATGGACATCTGCCCAGCTTTTCCCCTGCGACACTCTCATCAACGAGCTCCGCACTTTATTTGTCTTAACAGCGCCACGCCACAACGCCTTAGGGACCTTTTCTTCCCACACTACCTCGTTCGCTTCGATCTCTGCGCGGATTTGCTCGTAGTTTCCTACCAAGTCCACTGGCCACGACCAGTATCCGAAGTCCGGCATGAGCCACATCTCCTCATCTATAGCCAGCCGCGAAAGTGACCAGAAGGTATGGTGCTGGTGTTTGATATCCGGAACATCACTAACCACGAAAGTGAATTCGATATCCGGGAGTGATTCTGGGCTCGTCGCGATAGCGCGGTCGATTTGATGGAGTGTACTAAGTGCACGACTAACCATAAAATCATCATTGACCTTCGACTCGAGGACGTACAGCTAAGCACTATGTCAGCAATGCTGCTTTATTTTATCTAGGGGACATCCGGAAGAGCCACCTTATGATTGTAAATCATGACCCTCATTGCACCTTCAGGTTTCCAATCCAGATCGATATCGGATTCTTTCACATGTCCAATCTTGTTCCTATATGCGACGGCGCGCTCGATGTAATGGAACAAGCTCTTGAACTCGGAAGAACATTGCATCGCTGTGAGCCCATAACGACCAAAGTCCTTCGCCCGCTCCTGTGTGTGAGCTTTTGGATCCGCGAGATTGCTAGAAAATACCAGATCGCTTGATGACGAGTATGCTCCTAATTTTATCTGTCTGAGTGAAGGCGGAGCCTGGGCGTATAAACCGATGCTCATAAAGACATTTGTCGCAAGAACCAGCATGCAGGTAACGCAAAAGGCCAGAAGCCAGCGACGTTTCCTTATATCCATACTCACGGGCCTTGTATTCTGACTCGAAGATGATTTTTGAAAAGAAAAGAGAAATCCTCACGTCCTAAGAGTCAGGCTCTCGAATGAATATTTTAAGAGGGGACAAGAACGCCGCAGAGACGATGTTCCTATCTCAGTATCCTTCTCATGTACACACAGAAGGCCATAGCGCAACAAGTAATTCTATACACTGTGCTGCAAGCGGTCTGAGCTTGGATTCGTATGCACAGAAGGTTGGTAGTGCAGTTGAAATGACCTACGCACGCCGCACTGAAACTCATAATTCTACCTAGCTCGCTCTGTATCGAGAATGCATCGTTCTTATTCCGATTTTTGTCGTGGCATTTCCCATCGAGGGTGCAATTCACCCCACATCTTGCATCTCATTAGTTTACCTCTAACACTGGTATATTACGCAGAATACATTACTTATGCAGAGTAAATGTGGACGCAATGGCGAATAGAAGTTTCGTCACCTTGTAGGTGAAGGTGAATTCAACAGCACTCCAGTTAACCACACAATCAACTATGCACATGGTATGGTCTGTAACGGTAGTAAATATGGAGCCGGTTGGATAAGAGGGCAGACCGTCACAGGTTACGTGCACACTCTGTCGATAGTGCCCCGTCTTTCCACTCCGCTTTGTGTCCCATGTGCTTGTCGGGAGAGCCGTTGTCGAAAAGCTCCGATCGGTGGACCTTGCGATCTCCAAATGGAAGAAGAGGTCTCGTGGCTGCAACTCATTGCTTCAGTACCGAAATGTTGAAAGATGCAGCTTCCCAGCTCAGGAGAGCCACGATGAATAGGGCAGCAGGCTTCATCTTGGAACTGAAAGAGAACGGAGAAAAGATTAGGTAGAATGAGGTGACTGTACTTAACCAACGATGTTAAGGCTTGGTTTGTTTTTCATTATCAACTTAAAGGAGGAACCCTTAAATGTTCTTCTCACACATACAAAGGAGAATTTACTAACAGCATAGTACAGTGTGACACACCTAATAATTTGCAGAGTTAGACAAGTCACCCCTTATAAGGTACGGGGGCACGTAGTACTCCTGGCAGGAAGGAATCTACCTTACGTGTCCTTCTCACAGACGAAAAGGAGAATCTACTAACGGCATAGTACAGTGTGACACCTCTAAAAACCTCGAAGTTGCACCTGCGTAGTTAGAAAAGTAACCTCTCACAACGCACAGCAGCGGGTAGCACTTCCAGCGGCAGTAGTTCTGCACGCATGGGGTTGCAGAATGTAGGTTCACTCATAGCACAGCATTCGTTCTCATTTCACCTGTATCGAGGCATATTCCTCCATGATCCCAATGCAGCCAAGATACCCGCCAACAAACGTACATATAAAGAGAGTCGACTTGCCCGTCTTCCCTTCTCTGCCTCCACCTTCGACAACACTCATTTCTCTGCAACTCAATTACATAAATCTCGTCTTAATCTTCTCTACGCTCCCTCACCCTCTACCACCATCACCGTTTTGAGCCATCATGCTCTTTCTCAAACCTCTTCTTGTCACAGCCGCAGTTCTAGTCACCCAGTCAGCTGCTGATGGATGCCATATCCAAAGTAAGTCAACGAGGCCGAGCAAAGACGCAATTGATCCTTCCATCGCTGACTTACAGCAAAGATGACCATATTGGCAAAACGTGCATCTTCAAGGACCGCATCCACTGGGAGTACCTTGTGAACAACTACTGCGGGATGTACGATCCCGGACGTGTTGTTCCAGTCGGTAGCTCTATCGGGTCAAAGATGTTAGTGCCAGACGGCTTTGGTGATTATCAATACTTCTGGGGTAAGTAATACGTGGGTGTGAAGAGAGAGCTGACCAGATACTGAAGGGTCACTAACACACGTTGTTTGCAGGCAATCACCGCATTGACAAGGGCGATGGAGGCCCCAATCACTTGATTACCCTTAAGGAATGTCATGACGACATGATGAAGATCTGGGATAAGTGTCCGGAGAGGAAGGGTGGATGGGTAGACACGACGTTCGGCACAGTAAGCATATTCCCTTCTTGTCGTATCCTGTGATTGGCATATTGTCGCGTATAGACGCCTCTGTAGTAGGGAGCATCACAGGCACGACCCGCAATCGGTGGATAGGTAGGAAAAGTAGGTATTTGACTCTGTCGATAGGCCTCGGTAGGTAGGTGGATGATGCCTCCAACTCTCTCGGCAGCCCTGATCGATCTATCTTTGCCCTGCCTAGTGCCCTTCCTCATACACGTGATCCCCGAATAGCCTCATCTATCCTGCTACACCACAATATTAACCTAGTGTAGACTTTTGCTGAATGCATCCGCAAGTAAACCTAGACAGACTTCTTTAGATATTCTATATATAAAGGAATTAGTACTCTTCCTCTCCTTAGAAACGACAAAATAGCAAAAAGGTAAACTTGACATACGTCTTTGAGCCCTACCTACACATAGCCTCTCTCTCTACCATTCTACTTAAACTATGCCCCCTTTTCCCTATCCTTCCAAGTTGGACCTGCATTACTACCCTAGAGTCCTCCCGTCATATCATTCTTGAAATCTCCAACCAAGTCGGAGCTTATCCGAAAGTAATTATACCCCGCCACATCCCCCGCCTCCAACACCTTCTCCACCCCAATCATACCCCTAAGAAATTGTGTCCTCACCTTCCCCTTCCTTCAAATCTCCTCCGCCCTCTCCAACAACTCCCCCTCGTTCGCACCCCTAAGAAACTTCCTCGCTTCTTCATACCGCTCCTCGAAGTCATTGTTGAAGCCATCCGCTTGTGTTTGATCACGGCTACCACTCATAATCCTCATAAACTCCTCGTCCAGCCCGCGCTGACGCAGCAGCACACGCAGCTGATCAAACGGCCGCGTTACCTCGGCATGTTCGGCCGACTCGTAAACTTCCCAGTGGTCGGCGCGCAGGGGCAACGGCCAGGTAGCGATCCATTCGGCTTTTTCCTGCTCGTTCAACGGGCAGATGTAGCAGTAGTTTGGGGAGAAGGGGTCGCGGCAGAAGGATTCGCTAGAGGTGAGTTGCTGCTCATGTGTTGTTGTTGTTGTTGATAATGATGCTGTTGTCGTCGTCGTTGGTGTGGCATCGGTAGACTGAACAGGGGATTCACTTGGGAGTGAGGCATTTGGTTGATGTTGTTGATGATTATTGGATTCCATAGTGTTTAGTGCCACTTTTCTTGTAGACAGGATGTGTAAAGGTGAAGAAAGCTGTAATTTTACGTTATTGCAGTAGCTAACAGAGAATAGTAGCAAGTCATGCTAAACTAGAGATACAGTAGGAGAAGATTAGAAGGTTGTTGAACAGTATAGAATAATATATTACTGTACTGCAAGACATGCAGGATACATGTTGTTATAGTCTGTATAATATATATCTATATATATAACTGTACCTAGACCCCCTTTACCTATATAGCTAGATAGCTACCTGCCTTAGTATAAAAGGGTTCTAGTCTACCTACCTGGGGACAACGTCTGAACCCGGCACCCGTGGACGTTTCGAATATTGAAAGGGTATTTGTACTATATCACAACCCATCCTCATATTATATACAGACAGAACTAGATGTCTCTTCTTTTTTCCCATCACACTCCAATCGGCGCATACCATCGAAACCGATCTTGGGGATCGTACGCCCTCTTGTGCTTCTTCAAGTCGTGCACCCTCCAAGAATTATAGCCATAGATGTTCTCCAACGACTCCTCTCCCACCGCGTAGTTCACGTACGTGTGCATCTTTTCCGCCTTGGACGCATTGTGTAGCGTCATGCGCAGGTTGCGGCCAAAGTCCTCTGCGATAGCGTCAAGCGAAGCGTCAGGTGCGTACGTCACGACGGGGGATCTGGGAGAAGAAGAAAGAAAAAAACACGTCAGTCCATCGTTGTCTTTGCATGGCGAAAGAGTGAATTGCAGAGGGGCAAACTCACGAGAGGACGAAATAATCCCTGTGCGGTATCGCTGTCGAGTCCAGCCTGACGCTCTTGACGGCCTGGGTCGAGAGACCCTCGAACAACATCAGCGATCCGGCTAGACCGGGGTGATCCGAAATGGTTTTATTGAAATAGTCAAAGGTCGCTTTGCCCGCGCCCGGATCGAATCTATCCAGGTAGATGGGATAGCGAATACGATTCAGATTCTCGTGTTGACAAATTGCGTCATTGATGCCATTTCCCGTTATCCCAGAGAGCTGCGGGTACGTCGCGGTGCCATTCTGAATGTCGATTGGAGAGAATTGACGGAACGGAGCGACCCATTTGTCGGCAGCGGAAGCCGGGCCGTTGTACAGGATGCTGAAGAATACAAGCGCGTTGACGGGATCGATTTGCGGCAGTCGCCCAAAGACGGCGTAGTGCTCAAACTGCACTGGCGTGTCCCGCTTGATCTTGTTCAGCTGTCCGAATACTGCTTCTATGGAATCGCCTTGGTAGATGAAGTTCTCGTAGTACCATATGTCGTCCTTGGGTACATCGTAGATCTTTACCGTCGCCTCGGTCACTATGCCGAAGTTGTGTCCCGCGCCTCGGAGTGCCCAGAACAGTTTGGGGTTGGAAGTGTCGGAGGCGGTTACAATGGTGCCATTTGCAAGCACCACTCGTGCAGAGATGAGTTGGTCGGCTGCAAGTCCGTGGTATCCTTGGAGGAAGCCGTGGCCGCCGCCGAGGAGGGGACCCAAGAAGCCGACGCATTCGCAAGTGCCGCTCACTAGAAGCTCTTAGTGGGACTGTGTGACTGAGATGGAGAGAAGCATCGTAGCCGTACCAGTCTGTTTGTTTGCTTTCCAAAGCTCGGTGGTTATATCGAGGTTGCTGGCACCACCACCAATCGTCGCCGTGTTGTTGTCGTGAACAGTAATCTTCTTCAGGGATCGGACCGTGATTTGGAGTCCCTTCTTAAGACCCCCCAAAGATTTTATCTCGCCATGTCCGGCGTTGACCACGAGGAAAGGGATTGAGTATCTGTTTGCGTATTTGACCTTTCTCGCCGTTAGTTTGAAGCCATGCCTCTTGCATGACAGACGGATGAGCTTACAGTCTCGACAATGTCGTTCTCATTTGCGACCTGGACGACATAATCAAAGCTTGGACTGGCAAATACCTGCCATCTCTTGGTTGCTTCGGTCAAGTTTCCGCGCTCGGAGTCGACAATGATGGCTTCGGGAGACAGCACTGGGCCCAATTCACTTCGAATTGATGGCACGCCGTCATCCCGGCGTATCACGGTAGCTGAAGATTGTGAAAAGTAGGAAGCAATAACAAGAGAGAGTGAGACGAGGGAGTGTGAGATGGTCATGATTAGTGATGGTGGTGGGAGGTTCCCGGGAATGCGGCGATTGTCGCTGGACAATGGTACCAACACGCAAAGCAAACGAGTGAAACGCGATGGTGATAAAATGTCAACTACGGTCTAAGGTGCTGTGCAGTGAACGCCCTTGGGTAGGTGGCGTGGTCAAGATCCGGGAATCATCCCATCAATCGTCCATAATATAATCCGATAACCGAAAACAACGGTTTGAACAGGGGGTCTGAGGGGAGACTGCTCCATTGGCGTCTTTGTATGAGGCATCAATTGATCTCACTGGCCGACTGTTTCGGCATTCGAACTATATTTGTGCTTGATAATGCTGCCAAAGGCCTCTTACGTACTATGTATAACGAAGTATTGGATGGCGAGGCGTAACGGTATTTGGTCCTTGCTGGTCCTTGCTAGACCGTTGCGCTTGCTAGACTATGGCACGGACGTAGACGTAGATAGCATGACCATGGAGATCTCATTTGTGTCTGCGCGTTGGCCATGATACGAGTACCTACTACAATAGGTAATAGGTAGATGATAGGTGAGAGCAACAGGTATACCCCGGCAAACCATACCTCTACATAGTATGGTTTAGCCGATTACATGGGTTGTTGTTGTGTATTGAATTGTATTGTATTGTAGTGTGGCAACCCTGGTCCCTGCAATTACATCGCCCGTTGCCAATGCGCCTCGCCAAGAATGGCAATCACCCGCCTTGCCAATCTATTTCTTGTGCAGTAGGCAATGATCTTTTGGGGTGGCGTAATCTATTTCCCTGTCGGAGGCGTCATTGCCGATTAAGAATGGTAGTACAAACAACGTTGTCTCCGCTGCGGTGGATCCCGTCCTTGTACAATATTGTATGCAGGATTCCCAATCCCAAGGCTGCCTGGTGTGTGTCTCCAAGGTTCCAAGGTATATTGTACGTGCCGCATGTACTCCGTACGCCGCAGGCTCCTGTGGAAGAGCTTCCGAGGTTGACCGTCCCGACATGTAGGGAGGGAGGCACAGTGTCTCTTTGATATGTAATGAGGCACGGTGCCTGCTTCAGACCAGCACGTGGATTCAAATAGTCACTGTTGGGCGTTCTTCATCACTGTTGAATCCCATACCCCTAAGTTAACCCCACACGATCAAGCGATTTCTGTCTCTCAAGACCGCCCATCATGGCTGAAGCAAACATTGTTACCTTGATCACCGGTCCCAATCGAGGCAAGTCTCTGTCACCCACCTTAGCAGCTCTTTGCTCTCACTAGAACACACGATTAACAGCGGGGGATTTAGGCATTGGCCGCGGAATCTTGGCCACGATTCTTACCCGTCCAAACAATACCGTCATCGCCGCTGTGCGCGATCCGCAAGCCGCCGCGTCGCAAAGTCTCAATGAACTTCCCAAGGCAGACGGTTCATCGCTCCACGTCGTCAAGATCGACCAAGGCGTGCCCACCGACGCTGCGGCTGCCGTCAAGGACCTTGAAGCTGCTGGCATCTCGCACGTTGACACGATTGTCGCCAACGCCGCTACAGCCGACGTAGCTGAATATGTGATAAGCACCTCGACGGATGATTTACGGCGTCATCTCGATGTCAACGTCATCGGCATCCTAGCCCTGTTCCAAGCCTTCGAGCCTCTCCTGCGAAAGGCGCAGGGCAAAAACCCAAAGTTCATCGCCCTCAGCTCCAACCTGGGAAGCATTGGCCTCGCTCCATACATTCCTGGCCCATGGTTCTGCTACGGCGTCACCAAGGCCGCCTTGAACTACTTGATCCGTCGTATACATGTCGAGAACGACTGGTTGACTGCTACCGCCCTGCAGCCTGGATGGGTGCAGACAGACATGGGCAACTTTGCTGCCAAATCCGTGGGCCTGGAGAGCGCGCCCATGAAATTGGAGGACAGCGTGGCCGGCTGCCTCAAAGTCATCAATGCTGCTTCGAGGGAAAAGTATGCGGGTGAATTTGTCTCCAGTGAGCTTGAGACGGTGCAATGGTAGGGTAAGCGGGAAAGGGCAGCAACTTAGCATGCTCCCAGGTCTAGGTCGCGTTGCACAGGGGCATCTAAATGTTCAGGTAGCACATAGTACCATTAAAGAAATATTTTTGTTAATGAATCAATATTTTCGAGCAAATCCACTCACCGTTTGATCTGATTTTATTCACTTCCAAGTGTTGTGCAATTTATTACTGAATTTTAATGAGACTGTTACGTGTCTGGGGAGAGTGAAGGTATCGTATCGGCTCCCCCCGAAGGTCAGCAACAGGTATGACAGCTAAAAGATGATATCACAAACAAAATGCCAGGGCCAGAAGGGTATGCAATAGCTCGAGTCGAGTTCATGTCGTGTGTATTTTCAACACTACGTATTCTACTTGGTCAATTTTCTGAACTCCACAGCCTTGGTCGGATCTGGAACCAAGGCATCCGCGTACACCAAGTTCTTCGGCCGCTCCGTTCCCTCTGGCAGCCTCAACTCATACTTCTCCAGAATGTTCACCAACATGATTTTGCTCTCGAGCCCCGCGAAAAAGCGCCCAGGACATGAATACCTCCCATGCCCGAACACGAGACTGTACACCCCAGTCGACGTAAAGTGGCTCGTCTTCGCTACGGCCAGTTGTGAATCAGGCAGCTCTTGCTGGCGCATGCGGTGGTACCGGAATCCGTCGAACACAAGAGGATTGGGGAATTGTGAGTCGCTGAGCATGAGCGGGCCTGCTGCCACCGCGATCCAGCATGAGGCGGGCAAGACCTTGCCGTCGTTGAGAGTGTGATTGCAGAGGACTTTGCGATTGAATGCCACTGGGAGGTTTTTTTTTGGGTCAGTCTTCGGATACGGCATGTGACAAGCAGTCAACTCACAGGAAGATGGGGGATTCAAACGCATCGACTCCTTCATGAAGCTGTCCAGCTTGGACAGTTTCGCAATCGTCGTCTTAGACAACACGCCCCCGTCCTCTACTAACGCCTCGCGATATTCCGCTATCAACTCTGGCGCATATTCGTCCCAGCGCGCCGCAAGATCGAATAGGACATTCGACATGTGGTTGGTGGTGGTATGTACGGCGGCAAAACTAATCCCCATCTGCCGCTCCACGATACTCAGCTCATCCGGGTTGGGACCGGATGCTTCGATGAGCCAATCAAGCATGTTCCTCTCCCCTGGATCACTGGTGGGCTCCTGGAGGCGTTTGCGGATCCCGGGGAGTAGAATTTTGCGCAGGTTGCGGTGGTGGAGTTTGATGCGCCATAGTTGGGGGAGGAAGGGTGCGACGAGGGGGCGGACTATGGACGGGAGGATTTTCAGGAGACTGGATGCGACGAATACACAGGTCGCAAAGTCGCTGTATGTATGGCGCAGAAGGGAGCTTTTGGCGAGTTCTTTGCCAACAAGGATGCGGCTGGTCATGTGGCCAACGATTTCGAGGAAGACGTCGTGGACAAGAACTGGAGTCCAATCTGTTACATGGTCAGTTAGCCCGCGTTCTTGTTACAATTGAAAACGAGGCGAAGATCGTAGTACCTTCGCAGTCCGGGAGTTCGACCTCATACGCCATTTTGCACGTTTCGTCGAGCGGTTGGACTAGCGTCCCCAGCTTTTGCGTCAAATGGTTGCGAATCACATTCCAAGTAATGTCGCCCATTATCTTGTGCGCCTGCATGGTTGTGTACTTGCCCAGCAGATACTCCTCTACAGAAACTGACGAACTCATTACCGAAGTCGGCAAGCTCTTCAGTTCCTCCATGTAGTGCGGTGGTAGAATATAGAACCTGTAGTCCGCCAGCGGCGCCCTCAAGATCCGACCGGTATTCTTCTTGAATGCTGCAAACATCAAATAATGCCCTTCGACCATGTATCGCAACTTCGCGCGCATTTCCGCAAGCCATGGCCACGAGGATTTCTCCTCTGGGGCGCCAACGAGCACTGCGTCATACTGCGCTTTCTTTCCTCCCTCTTTGACGCTATATATTCCCGGTGGATTTCTCGCACTGAAGATGGCAAAGGTCAGTATTGTGGAGATAACAAGTGTGCCCGTTAGGGAGATCAAATGTTCTGAAATGGCGACTTTGGTCCAATTCTCGATGATATCCATGATGATAGATGGCTATTTCTATAACGACGTGACTACGATGTCGGGACTGTTTGGGACGTTGGGAACGAACTGTGGAAGGCCTTTGCTGTGCAATCGCATGAGATGAATGCGGTTATGCTGGACGGCAAGCTGAGCCTTCAGATCTAGGCACAGTGCCTGGAGGATGACCAAACCTAAGGCCAGAAGAGGAAGCCTGAATGATAAACCTACCTATACTACTTCTACCTAGTACTTTGTACTAACAAATTACTGGTTGTTGCAATTGAGCAATGGCCTAAACGGGTCACGGACTTACTACAGGCACCCGGGCGGCATTGCGCAATCCCGCTTACCCTCCAACAGCCCCTAAAGATTGAGTGTAGCCTTATTGGTTATAGATCTATTGTTTTAGAACCCTAGTTGTTGTGGGTCTGTTGCTGTAGCTGTTAGGTTTTAAACGTTTTATACTTATCTACACTTTGCTACAACAGCCAGCGAGGCATGCTTTACAACTTACCATTACATTTACAGTCATATCTACGTTCTTATTCACACTTCGCTATTATAGCCGCACATGTCGGCTTCTAGACTTTTCAACGGGCTGCTGGTCTGTCCGGGCGTAGGTCAACATGTAGGACGGCCTACGCATACGTTTAGTAGGGCTGGGATTCTAATCCTCCTGAGGTCAGTACATACAAGTAGTATCGTAATGTATCGGCTTCGTACCTAGATAGCGTGGCTAGGAGCATGCCTAGTCCATACCTAGGTAGCTGCAGGTCGACGCGCTGCGAGGCGACCTTGGCGACAACGCCTCCAACTTACAGAGGGTTGGCACGTCGGGCTGGCCACCTGCTAACTTCATGTATCTTCTATACCTAAAGTGTCTACTTAAAAATGTACTGTAGCTAGTAAACAATCTTAACTGCTTGCAATAAACCTTGCTAAGACACTGTTGAAGGCATAAATACTAGCATGGGGCCAGCCCGACGTGCCAACCCTCTCTGTACATATGTAGTGTTATCTTCGCGTACGCTCGCCTTCGGAGTCCGTAAAGGCCCAGCATGTTGGGCTACAACACCTCATTAGGCGCCCGCCGCTCACCAGGCTCAGATGTATTGCCCAGCAACCTTTCCTTTGGTTAAGCCTAATTCGAGGACAAATGGACTACAACAGATGTTGGCCCAAGCATGCAACAATTCCGCGGGGGTGGCGTCGTAAAAAGGGACAGTCGACAGGGTCGCTTGCCGTCTCACACGAAACATGCCCGCATGACGATCAGGACATATCCCGCTGCCCTTTCTTTCCCAGTTATTATCCCTTTCAGTCGCATGTGCCTTCGCTCTGGGCTATTCACGCAATCACTCTCGTCGACACTCGCACCATGACGGCCATACCACTGTCAGTCAACCCCAAGGGGAGGGCTATCATCATCGTTCTCGGTGTATTCCTGGCACTGGACTTTCTCTTCGTCTTGGCCAGATACTGGGCCCGTCACATCAAGGGAAGGTCGCTCGAGTTCAATGACTGGGCTATGTTTTCGGCTTTGGTGAGCAGCTCGCCCACTCCAAACGCAATGAATCGTCAACTGACGGCACGAATGGGCAGATCTCTGTCACCGCCCTTTACTTTACTGAAGTCGCGGCTGTGCGCAATGGTGGCGTCGGTCTGCACGTCATGGAAATCGTCATGCAGTGGGGAGGCATGGAAACTGTCATGACGGCTGGAAAGCTCGTGCTTACTGCTGACATCTTGTGGTACGATCATTCTTCCGAGTTACACCATTCTCGGTGATTTGTTCAGCTACTGACGCTTTTCGATAGGAATGTGGCTACGCTGACCATCAAGATGTCCATCCTCCACCTTTATATTTCCATTTTCGGCCTTACCAGCCCCAAGTTCTGTCGCCTCGTATGGGGGGTGATGGGTTTCTGCGTCATCAGCACCATCGTCTTCGTCGTGCAAATCCTCGTCCTCTGCCGCCCACTCGCCTTCTTCTGGGATAAAACCATCGCGGGGAAATGTGGCTCTCTACCACTCACATACCTCATTCCAGGCATCATCATCACTGTTGAAGACATTGTCACGTTTGCGCTCCCTATGCAGCTTCTCTGGAACCTTCGGATGAAGACAGGCAAGAAGCTCGGCGCAATCTTCATCTTTGGAATTGGTTTCGGTATCTGCTTGATGTCTGGTGTGCGCCTAAAGTATGTCATTGAGCTCGACACTCAGGATTTTACTGCATCCATCTGGCAGTTTGCAATTCTGGGCACGTTGGAGCCTATGCTCGGTATAATCAGTGCCTGTATGCCAGTCATTCCATCCATCATCGCGCACTACTCCGACCATCGCGTCATGGCCTGGAGCCAGAAAGGTGTCAGCAGCGGCGGAACCAAGACCTTCAAATCTGGGAAAAACGCGTCGGGCCACTCGTCGTCGTTGTCGCATGAAGAGCACGCTGAATTCGAACGTCTCAGCGACCATGAGTATCCTCTCATTGACCAGGCTAAGCCAACCATGGGAACGCAGACGAGGGCAGTTGGGGATTGGAGTACTGCGGGATCCGACCGCGTTGATATTGAGCAAGGTGCTATCAAGGTAACCCGCCAATATACAGTGAATTCGTGATAGAATGTGTTTAGCATCTTATAAAAAAGACATATACAAAAAGTGTACAAAGTACAGTTCATAGTATTTAATATTTAGTGATTAAATTCTACTAACTAGTATATTTACAGTATATAAAATCAGAATAATATACCCTATAAGTAAGTTACTACTATAGGTAAGTTACTACTTTTTACTAAGACTTTACTGTATAGAGCCGCATGAAACACCGCGGCCGTTTCTTAGCGAACGTTACCTTCGGGATCCGAAGGGCGCCTTGGAACGGCAACTAGTGTTAGCCCCCTTTAGCAAACCTCACTGGGGTTCTCTGAACTGCGTCTACTCCAGCTATGGTATGTACATACGTACATTCTGTAGTAATGCTTTCTGACTAGTTCAGGACAGGGATATAAATAATTTTCCATAGCGGGTACGGTTCGAGGCACTTTGCTGCCGCCCTGGAGAACGCCTCGATGATCCAAATGTACACTAGCTCGAGGTTGTTTTGGCGACGGTCTGAACCTCACCTGGGCATTCAAAAACTCCCATGAGTAGATGAAATGGTGCACTAGCTTGTGAATTTTCCAAATACTGCTCATGTTGTCGACAATCCCCGCCAGAAGATTGCTGTTCACAGCTCCACGAAGTCTCTACTCCCCCCGCCTCATCAGTCGCAAAATGTCCACCACAGAAACGCATCCATCGCTATCATCGCTTGCCGAGAGCGTCTCTTCTCTCACCAAGCAAATCGAGTCCCACTTCCGAGAAAACAACCACGAAACCCCCAATTTTACCACATCTTCCTCAGAAATTCCATTGACGAAAGAATATGAGCGCCTCCGCGTTGATCTCAACACTGCTGCCCTGGATCTCCTCCGCCTGATCAATGGCCCCAAAGTCGAGTTCCGCAGCTTCTTCACTAAACACTACGAAATGGCCGCATGGCAAGTCGCCCTTGAATTTGATTACTTCGGTCTCGTGCCACTAGAAGGCAGCATCTCGCTACAAGAACTCGCGGCAAAAGCCGTCATGGACGAAGACCGAACAATGCATGTGATGCGATTCCTGACGACACAAAAGATCTTTCGTGAACTGGAGGGCGAGAATGAAGACGACATCATCTTCGAGCACACTGCGGCCAGCGCGACCATCGCACGAGAGCCGTTGCTCAAGGATGTGTTCCTCATGCAGGCGGATGAGATGTTCCGGGCGGCATCGTCAACTGCGGATTCAATCAAGCAGTCGCCATTTTCCATTACCGCTGAGGGATGTCCGTTTGCCGTCAGGCATGGCGACAGGGCGTATGCTTGGTATGAGAAACATCCGCCAGAAGCGGCACGATTTGCCAGGGCAATGGCTGGCGTTACACTGCGTAGATATTTCCTCATTCCAAATCGCTGGTTTATTGTATTCTAACTGGGAGAATAGTCGACCGTCAGACTTCGGAGTTGCGCGATGAATTCAATTGGCAGGATCTGCCCGCAGGAACTGTCGTTGATGTGGGAGGTGGCAGTGGTCATGTCTCACTTTCTCTTGCAAAGGTATGTCGGTCGTCCGGAGGATCCAATATGCAATACAGCAAATATTTGGCTGACGCATGCAAAGGAATTCAAACACTTGGATTTCATCATCCAAGATTGGTCTCCTATCATGCTTGCTCAGGGAAAATCCCAGTGGACAGGAGAACTTGAGTCTCGGGTAAAGTTCGTGGAGCATGATTACTTTCAGCCCAATCCGGTGCATAACGCAACGGCCTTCTTCACACGTCAGATCACCCACAATCTGACCGACGAAGATGTAGTCAGGTTCTTCAGGGCGTTTGTTCCAGCACTCGAGGCGAACAAACCAGGTACTCCGCTCCTGATCAACGACACGGTAATCCCAGAGCCAGGTGAGAAGACAGCATATGAAGAATTCGGCCTAAGACAGGTCGATCTCGCAATGTGGATTGTCTTCAACTCTAAGCAGCGCACTGAGCGGGAGTTCAGGAAGCTCCTCTTCAGGGCTGACGAGAGACTCAAGGTACGTAAATGTCGAAATGCATCCATACCCATTTCTCCCCAAATGCCGGCTGCCGAAAGCAATTTCTCTCCGAGTCTGCTAACTTGTTCCAGCTCGTTAAGGTGCACAGCAAAGGTAGCATGGGTCTTCTTGAGGTGCAGTTGGACATGAACGCCCCGCGCGATAGGGGCGTTGCTGGGGTCTAGATCTGGTAAATGTAAATCCGATGCGTTAGTCCTGGTTCACGGGTCCCGTAATAAATTACTGGATAATACCAATCCTTGCATTCCAGTTTACTGCACGTCTTACTGAGTGGCCTGGGCGGGTGTGCCGTGCGCCATGCAGGACGCCATGCAGGAAGATACATAGACACCCCTGTATGAGCCCACCGTTGAGTTATCTGGAAGCATCACGATCGCGATGTCTTAGCTACTTATGGAGGATATTCTACTGGTGAGCATGTGCATCTAATCTAGTGTACGTACCGAGATCCACGGCTCTTGTGAGGCTGCCTGGGCTTGTCCGAACGGGCCTGATGTCCGGGCTCTTTTCTACCACTGGAGAGAGGCACAGCGTGACTAGTTATTCCAGGGTGTATCTCTGTGCCACTTGAGCCCCAGTTGCTATCAAGATGTTCTTCGTGTCTTGAATTCCCTCGGGTATTCTCCTCATACTCGTTGAAGTTTTGTTTGTTCACATTTGTTGCACAGGCTTTTTCACGGTACCATTCATTATACCATCGAGATGGACAATCTATTTGTTAATAACGATACATCGTTCGGGAACGATCCACCGCTATCGCAATGCCCCGAACCGATCGCAGTTGTGGGAATGGGTAGGTCCAGAAAACTCGCATCGTGAGCAATTTTGAAAGCTAAGAAGAATGATGTCAGGGTGTCGATGGCCTGGTGGCGTCCACAACGAATCCCAACTATGGTCTATGCTCCGTGAAAAGCGATCAGGCTTTTCAGAGTTCAAAAGGGACCGAATAAATGTAGACGGTTTCTATCATCCGTCACAGAATCACCCAGGTACTTTTCACATGCGCGGCGGCTTCTGCCTCGAGGAAGACCCCCGTCTTTTTGACAACAACCTCTTTCACATCAACGCCATTGAAACACGTACAATGGATCCTGCACAGAGAAAGCTCCTAGAAGTAACATACGAAGCTTTCGAGAATGCAGGGGAGCCATGGGAGAGTTTCGCTGGGTCGAAAACAGGTGTTTTTGTCGGCAACTTCATGTCGGACCACCAGAACATGCAGTTTCGCGACCCGGACAACTCAATGCCTTATGTCACGACGGGAGGTGACATCGCCATTCACAGTAATCGTATCAATTATGTTTTCAATCTGAAGGGCCCAAGTCTGACGCTCGACACGGCGTGCTCATCTGCAATGTACGCGCTACACATCGCCGTGTCGGGAATACGCAATGGTGATTGTGAAGCTGCCATCGTCGCCGGTAGCAATCTGATCTCGGACCCGGGTCCCCAAATGTTTATCACAAAACTCGGAGCACTCTCGCCAACTTCTATTAGTCATACATTCGACGCTGCAGCGGATGGGTATGCGAGAGGAGAGGGCGTTGGTGCACTGTATATCATGCCGCTGAGTCGGGCGGTAGCTGGATCGTATCCGATAAGAGCAGTGATTAGGGGCACTGCTATCAATGCGTAAATATATCTCATAAGGAGAAAAGACTATGACACTGACAACCGCAGTAACGGCCAATCCGAAGGAATTTCATATCCAAGTCCTGCAGGGCAAGAGGCCGTTATCCGGCAAGCCTATCGCAATGCAGGAGGGTTGGATCCCGCACTCACGGGTTACTTCGAGGCACATGGTACTGGAACACCAGTTGGTGATCCAATCGAAGTCAGCGCAATAGGGCGAGTGTTCTCTAAATACAGAGAGGATAACAACCCACTGCTGATTGGCTCAATAAAACCCAATCTTGGCCATAGTGAGTCTGCCAGCGCCATAGCCAGCATTATGAAGGTTGTTCTCGCGATGGAGAAGGGAGAGATCCCACCGACTCGGGGAATAACCAAATTCAATCCGAAGATTGACTTCAAGACTTCGAGAACGAAGGTCGTTACTGATATGACACCTTGGCCGCTAATGCCGATTCGCAGAGCGTCGGTGAATAGCTTTGGGTATGGCGGAGCAAATGGTCAGTGGCCCGATCTTGTTTCCTTTGGAAATATCATTCTGATTTGATTACTAGCACACGTTATTCTGGATCATGTTGAGAATATACTGCCCGGATATAACAGGCGGGGGAGAACCTCCCCGACCTACCCAATTGTTCCCTTGATCGCCCAACCACACGAACCCCAAACTCTCTCCATATCAACTTTTTTGTCTTCGCCGCTGCGATCTATTCAAGGTAGTAATCGATCCAGCATTTCATTCCATACATCCTCTTCAAACGACAATGAGCTTGAGACAAGCGGATCTGAACTCTCCGAGTCAGTTTCGCTCCATAAAGAGAATACATCGGCCAACATGTCACCCAAACGTCTCGTTCTCCTCCCCTTCTCGGCAAACGATGACAACGCTTTGAAGAAAATCATTCAGGCAGTTGGCCGTGAAGCAGGCGATTACGATATTCGCCATCTAGCCCACACGCTTTCACGTCGCCGATCAAAGTTCTCGCAGCGCGCTTTCATCATATCGCCCTCGGACACTGTCCCCAATTTCCTCCAATCAGCCACAATTGCCTCCGTGAAGTGCCAGCGCGATCCAGCCACCAATATTGGGTTTGTCTTCACGGGTCAAGGTGCGCAATGGCCGTCAATGAGTCGTGGTCTCCTCAACGAATACCCTGTATTCCAATCGTCAATTCGTTACCAAGATCAAGTCCTCGCGCGGCTATCAAAAAGACCACCTTGGTCCATAGAAGATATCTTGATAGACAAACATTCAGCGCATCTTATTCACGAGCCGATGGTTTCGCAAACTGTGTGTACTGCGGTCCAAGTCGCATTGGTCGAATTGCTTACCTCGTGGGGTATTGTGCCCGCCGCCACGGTAGGCCATTCCTCTGGTGAAATTGCGGCAGCGTATGCTGGAGGACGCCTTACGGTCGCCGAGGCTATTACGCTTGCCTATTTTAGAGGTTACACTGTTAGCAAGAATGAACGAAAAGGAAGTATGCTTGCTGTGGGATTGAACTCGACGGAAGTGAAACCTTATCTCGTTGGTCTCGAGACAGAGATCACGATCGCAGCTAGTAACTCGCCAAAGAGTGTTACGATCTCGGGCGAAATAGCGGCAATTGAGAGTATTGCAGTGCAGCTCACGAATGAAGGAATCTTTAATAGGGTTCTTAAAACCGGGGGCAATGCGTACCATTCGCACCATATGCAAGCACTCGGCAAGATGTACGAAAACGATGCTCTGGAAGGGCTAGAGGAGATCTCCGACCTGATCGATGCCACAAAGAGGCGAACATGCACCCGTTGGGTTTCTTCGGTGTATCCCGAAAGGGTCACGACCGAGATCGAGGTGGCACCATCATACTGGCGAGCGAACCTTGAATCGCCAGTGCTTTTCGACACCGCCATCGAGCAGCTTCTCAGCCAGGACGCAGATGATATAGACATTCTGATCGAAATCGGTCCTCATCCCGCCCTCGCTGGCCCAATCAAACAAATCTCCCAAGCAGCCAAAGCGCGTGGATCGAGAGTCCCAATGTACTTAGGTTCGCTGAATCGCACCAAAGACGATCTCGAGAGCATTCTCAAACTTGGTGGCAATCTCTTCACCTGCAACTGTCCAGTCAATATCGACGCCGTGAACGGGTTCTCAGATCCCATCACCAATTCGGGTGAGCGACCTCCAGTATGCATCAATCTTCCAAACTACAAGTACAATTACGGAGCGATCTTGTTCCATGAGAATAGACTGAACAAGGAATGGCGACTCCGTAAACACCCACGCCACGATCTACTCGGCTCGCGCCAGTTGGGAGGCACTTCTTTCTGCCCTTCCTGGAGAAACATGTTCCGCCTCCGCGATGTTCCCTGGCTTGGTGACCATAGATTGATCCCGAAAGCCATTTTCCCGGCAGTAGGATTTGTGGCCATGGCCATAGAGGCAGCGTCCCAAAGTTACACTGAGACGGCCGAAGTGAACACCATCGCTGGGTATACCCTCCGCAACGTTTCCGTGAGCTCAACGCTCGAAATTCCCGACACGGAGGTGGGGACAGATGTAGTGACAAATCTTCAGAAGATAAATACACCTAATGGCATTTCAGAGAACTGGTATGAGTTTAAGATCAGCTCGCTCAACACAGAGACAAAGTCCTGGGTCGAGCATTGCACTGGTCTTGTCAAGATCGAAGCGACATCTGACCTAAACAGCGACAACTTCGCCGAGAACGAAGAAAACTGGCGAGCAGTTAATATCAAAGACTGGTACACTCGGTTCGCTACCCTCGGCCTTGAGTATGGGCCTTCCTTCCAAGCTCTTTCGAATCTCAAAGCAGCTCCCAGTCGCGCAGCCGCGAACATCTCGCTTGCTCCGACAAGTGAAGCCAATATCGTCGCTGAATCCGGCTACACAATTCATCCCACAAGTCTGGATAATTGTCTCCAGCTCGCCAACATAGCGGCATATAGCGGCAACGTCGCCCTGGCGAAGCAAGCATATATCCCCGTCATGTTCAACGATCTGACCATTTGGAATAGAAGTGGCGCAGATCTCAGTGAGCCAGGGTATGCGGTGGCAGAAGGTGAACTGCGTGGTAGTCGTGGCATGTACTCACGCGCGCAAATATTCACTTCCTCAGGCGAGCTTCTGGTCGATATGAACTACTTCCGAGGTATCTCGTATGATGGGATTCCATTTGTGAGTGAGGATGCGAAAGAAAGGCCACGCGATCCGTTCAGTAGACTTTTATGGAAACCGGACATCGGTACCTTGAGTAGCGAGAAAGCGAGGGAGATGTTTCCAAAAAGAAATGCCGTATCTACGGAAGAGGACAAGGTACTGGCCGAGAAGATGGATCTTTTGTTCGCATATTTAGTTGCCAGTATCTTCACACAATACCGGGACGTGAAGTTTGACAGCGAACGAGTTCATTTGCAGCACTTCATGGACTGGATCGGTCGGGAATACGCACGAGCGGAGGAGGGGGCAATGTCTTTCGGCCTTGAGGCGATTGCAGCATCTTCAGACACGCGTTCCAGTATCATCGACGCCTACTTCGTAGAGCTCGACAGCATAGCCGAAATCAAGCTGATCCGTCGAGTATACGAGAACATCGCGACCATACTCACTGGTGAAACCACGGGACTAGAACTCGCTCTCAAAGATGACTTACTCAGCGACCTGTACAAGTTCGGACGTGGCATTTCCCCTGCGTATTTTCCGGTGCAGAATATAATTGACTTGCTAGCACATAAGAACCCGCGAATGAACATTCTGGAGGTCGGCGCTGGCACAGGTGGCGCTACTGGGCACATCGCAAACGCACTTGAAGCCGAGAGTGCATTCAAACGCTTCAACGAGTATACATTTACTGATCTTACACCCACGTTTTTGTCAGCTGCTGAGCACAACTTCGCTAGTTGTAGAGGGATGAAATATTCGGTGCTAAACATCGAACTGGATCCATTAGAGCAAGGCTTCGCCGCTGGAGAGTACGATCTCATCATCGCTTCACAAGTGCTGCATGCAACCAGCAATCTAGCGAATACGCTCCAGAATGTACGAACGCTATTGAGACCTAGTGGTAAATTGCTACTTGTCGAATTCACCAGGACACACCCAGTATCAACTTTTGCACTCGGCACCTTTCCATATTATTGGAATGGAATCGAGGATGGGCGTCCTAATGGACCGCTTGCACAAAGCGATCGATGGGCCAAAGAATTGCGAGGAAGTGGTTTCTCAGGGATTGACATCATGCTCGGCGATGAGGATACTGGCCTGGAGTGTGCTTCGATCATGGTCTCAACGGCGGTTGAGCGGGAAGCCATCATTTCCCCGATTGATGTTCCCAAATCTCGAAACACTGAAGTCTTTGTTGTTACACTTGGCGAGCCGGGTGACTTTGCCCGTCATGTTGCTGCGCAATTACGTATTGCCGGCATAGAGCGGACTCAATTCATCTCTGCCCTCAAAAGTGAGAACGAAGTGCCGAGGAACTCTCGCATCATTTCTCTGGTCGACCTAGAGAAAGTGGCTGCCCTCTTCGAAGATGAACTGCTCTTCAACAACATCAAGACAATGATCTCACACGCATCATCCATCCTATGGGTATCCTCCGGGGACATAATTCAATCATCGAATCCAGCTGCGGGCTTAACCACTGGCCTTCTAAAGACTGTTTCGCGAGAGATGCCGCACCTAAGACTTGCGCAATTCAATCTCGGCGCAGATTTCGATGGCTCAAACCAGTTCGCCCACCAAGTCGCGACGCGAGAGCACAAACTCGTCACTGACCCTGCGACCAAGGCCGACGACATCGAGATTCTCCACGATGGATGCATTCACATCAGCCGACTGGCTCCAGATACAGAACTTAACACTGCCTACAAGATCCAACAAGACCTCGACACTGAGCCTCGTGTCCGACGTCTCGGCGATCTGGGCCCCGTGAAAGTCACCACCACCCGTCCCGGTATCTTGAGCACGTTGCAGTTCGAAGAAGACGGTGATATGCTAGGTCCGCTCCCTGAAGACTGGATCGAGATTCGCTCCGAAGCCATCGACGTCAACGTCAAAGACATCGCCGTCGCAACGGGCCGCTTCGATCTCAACACTTACAGCACAGCCTGCTGCGGTACTGTGTCCAAAATCGGCTCCAAAGTTTCCCATCTCGAGATCGGGGATCGCGTTTGCGGATTCGCGCCGGGCAACTTTGGCAATTATGTGCGCGTGCCGGCAGTTTATCTGCAGAAGATGGAGAAGGGTGATGACCCCGCTGAGCTCGCGAGTCTGCCAATCAGCTATATGACGGCGCTATATTCTCTGAAGCACTTGGCTCGTGTGGAAAAGCGCGAAAGTGTCCTCATACAGTCGGCTGCCGGGGCGCTAGGTCTTGCGACTTTGAGGATTGCTCAACATCTCGGCGCGGATGTGTACGTCACGGTTGGCAATGAAGACAAGATTACGATGCTAGAGCGCGAGTTTGGCATTCCGCGCGATCGAATCTTCTCATCGAGAGACTTGGAAACGCCAAAGAAGATCTGGCAGGCGACGGGGAGGACAGGTATCGATGTGATTGTCTGCTCGACGACGAGTGGGCAGCAGATGCAAGAGTTTTGGCGATGCATCGCACCGCTTGGGAGATTCATTGAGGTCGGGAGGTTGGATGCATTGAATCATGGGAAGCTGCCTATGGAAGTGTTTAAGCGGAATGCGACGTTTTCGTCGTTTGATATTGCCTTGCTGAGTAGACAGAAGCCTAAGCTTGGTGCTGCGTAAGTTTGGTGAAGCGGATCTTTTCGAATATTGGAACTGACATGTGAATAGTCTGATGACTGAAGTAGCTCAACTGTATCGTGAGGGTGTCGTCAGGCCGATCGATTACATTACGAAGTTTGACGTCTCCGAGCTCCAACAGGCGATGATGCACATGTCGAAAGGTACCCATGTTGGCAAGGTAGTCATAACTTACGACGATCCAGATTCACTACTCAAAGTAGCACCCTCATCGACCCGCGCAGCCTTTGACTCAAATGCCACATACATCTTGGTTGGGTGCGTCGCAGGTGTGGGCAAGTCGATCAACAACTGGATGATCGAACGCGGCGCGAGACATATTGTCCATCTCACTCGTTCTGGTCCAGAATCTGCGGAAGCCAAAGACCTGATAGCAACTGCGTCCGAAACACCTGGCCTAGAAATTGACGTCCTTGAATGCGATGCGACAATTAAATCCGAAGTCGAAGCTACCATTGCGCACATTACCACTGCCAACCGACCCATCAAAGGCATACTTCACGCGGCAGCTGTATTCGAAGACGTCAGCTTCAACCAACTACATTTCACTCAACTGCAGAAAGTTATAAACCCCAAAGTAACCGGCACCATCAATCTCCACGAAGCGACACTGGATCAACCACTCGATTTCTTCACGATGACGAGCTCCATCGTCTCCGTCATCGGCACTGCCACCCAGGCCAGCTACAGCGCCGCGAACAGTTTCCAGGACGCCTTCGCGCGCTTCCGTCTCGCACAAGGTCAGCCTGCTCAATCTCTTGCCCTAGGAATGATTCTGGACGTTGGTTTTGCCAGCAGGCGCGAGGACATCCAGCGCTCGTTGTTGCGAAATGGTGTGTACGGTACTTCAGAGCCGGACTTTGTCCAACTTCTTGATGCGGCATTCACTGCTCCGCCAAAACGCTCAAGCGATCACCTTGATTCTATGTCAGGCGCACACTTGCTTGCAGGTCTTGAGCCTAGCAAGATTTACGAAGCCGATAAGAAAGCCGTTGGAGCCGATTTCGCATGGTCATCTGATCCGCGGTTTGGGCGCGTTATTCAGGCAATCGAAGATCATCACGCTCTCCTTCAGAGTGCCAATTTTTCGAACGGATATCCACACACGTCATCGGCTGCTCCTGCGCTCAGTCAGCTGTTCTCTCTCGTGCAGAAAGTGAAGGTGTCTTCAGCATCGTCTCCAGAAGATATGCAGCATCTGCGTAGTCTCGCGGAAGGTTCGGTGGCGGAGCGTCTTTCAAAATTGTTATTTGTTTCTCTCGATGACGTTGACGTCTCGAGAGATATGGCGAGCTATGGTATTGATAGTATGATTTCGGCTGAATTGAGGAATTGGTTGTTCAAGACGTTTGGGTTGGATATTAGCTTTGTAGAATTGGTCACAAAGGGGATGGCAGTGAGAGGGTTAGCGGAAAGGATGGTTGGGAAATTGGTGGAATCGACATGAAAATTTCCTTTCAGTGATTATTCATGAGCCAAAAGTACTATATATTACATGAAACTATTTCATTGAAATCATGTTAGCAAACTCTTAATCCAGATGAGCTCGTCAAGTGCTTATGAAATGAAAGGACAATTTTTCTTCCCAGTTTCCGCGATAACAACCACCATACTTCATATAAGTCTCATCTGCCGAAAGGTTTATGGGGAAGGAGCCAACAAATGTGGTCAAATGATAATGACAGTTCAAAGGTAATCCGAATCTTACCATGGAGACACATGAACTTGCAATCATGCCCCGTGTGTCTTAGTGCCTACCTGCAGATAGCCTGCTTCTTAGCTCCTGCAATCCTAGTATATACTTCAATCCAACCTTTTTCTCGCAACTCTAGTTCCCCTAGCAGCCTGTGCCGTTGTGCCTTTTTTGAAGTACTTTCAACATGATACACCAAGCAGAACACGAGGAGTAAGACTACGGTGAGTCAGGCCTAGAGGAAAGATATAACACTTTCAGTGTCAAGAAGCAGGCTGTTGATTAGTAGAGTATATAGCTATTTCCTGATAAATGAATTTAAGAGGGTTGCTGCAGAGGATATAGTTTCAAAAGCTATTAAAAGTACTTATAGTAGTTAATAGCTAGATATACTAAATACTATTAACTTCCTTAGCTATAATTAGAAAATAATTTAATTAAATTTACTATAATGTAACGATAGGTAACTTACTACACAAGGTAAGAGGGGTATATCGCAGAGGTTTGTATAGGGTAAAGCGAGTATCAAGACAAGATAATAACTCTGACTTATCCAGGGGGATAAGCTACTATTGTACTGGTAAGGTAATTCCAAAAGATCAGATACAATTTGTTATTGACTACGAAGAACTCCTACATATGAAATCTGGCAATCTTATATATTCGTCCTTCCTAGCCCTTGATCAAGCTTGCTTAAGCTGCTCAACCTCTTGGCCTGTGCCAAGACCTTGATCACTTTGATCAACCTTGATCACTTTCACGTGATGACGAGTCACGTGACTTGTCCTTTGGAGTCATCGAGCTCTCTGGCCACGATTTCCGGCTTCCGTCCCAAGTACTTGACGCCTTCTCTGCCCTCATAGGTTCTGGTATCGTAACATATAACTAGTATATTTATCTTCTAATACTAAAGTATATTAATGGTAGTAGTTTTATTATTTTCCTTAACTATATATTAAATTATAATATTATATTTATATTTACTAGTTAGTTCAATTTATAGTGCTATCTGGTTCCCTTTCGGGTCTATGAACACTTCCCCTACGTTATTGTGTCTAGTAGGGCAAACGTGATGCCTCCAATAGGGGAGGTATCTAAAAACCCCTACTTCCTACGTGTCCC
>NW_022983489.1:471590-471852 GCF_010015735.1 Aaosphaeria arxii CBS 175.79
CACCTACTCGACAAAATGGCGAAGTCCATGGGGCACAACGGTACAATTGGGTAAGAAAGACAAAAGGATGATATACTGAAGAAGCACATAGTACTAGGATTAAAACAAAAGAGGTATACAAAGATGCCAAGTTAAAGACCAGTATTATAGGGTAATAGAGAAACCCCGAAAAATAAAGGGTAAGAAAGGTAACAGGAACCCGAGCGGGAATTCCAAGAGGGGATCCCTTGTTAGATCCCAACGAACGTAGGACCATGGAACT
>NW_022983489.1:474637-475924 GCF_010015735.1 Aaosphaeria arxii CBS 175.79
CAAGGAGCAAATGATATGAATGTAGGGTTTGGTAAGTACGGGTGGGTGTTTGACGATTCAATGCGACAAGAATTCCGGCAATGGAATTACGACTCGCAAACATACCACAAGATTGCTGCAAGAAGCCTAGATGTTGAAGACGAGCTTCCGACAGCACTGATTTTACAGGAGTTGAATCGACAACAAGCGAGAGAAAAGACACTAAAGAATACATACCTTAACTATCAGGGCGAAAATCAAGCAAATACTTTACACAAGAAAGTAGCAGACAAAGTGCGGCCAGTCGATGAGCCAAGAGTGGCAGAACCTATGGACTTTGGGCATCCTCAATGGATTGAAAGAGCTATGGAACGGCAACGAAAAACTGATCTCCTAAATCCAGTGGACGTAGGTCCGTTCGACCACTTATTTGAGAGGAGACACGCAACTTTTAGGAGAGGCACTCGATTAACTCCGGAACAATTTCAGCAACAAGTATTTGGAACCCAACTAAGGCCGGCGGAAATCAGCATGTTCAAGCAAATGCTGTTGAACAGGGAAGGAGCAATTGCATTTGATTTCAGCGAATCAGGAAGAGTTCAACCAGAAGTGGCACCGCCATACCAAATAAGAACGATACCACACAAGGCCTGGCAATCTCCAAGCTTTCGACCACCTAAGAAATTGGAAAATGAAGTTTTCAAGATGATAAACGAAAGACTACAGAGAAGAACACTAGAACTGTGCGACAGTCAATACCAAAATCCGTGGTTTCTGGTTCCAAAGAAAGATTCCGGCTATCGGTTGATTAACAACGCGCAACTCATTAATGCAGTGACCATTCGAGATGCAAACCTGCCACCATCTGCCGATGATTTCTCAGAGAGATTCGCTGGTTGTCTGTTGATGACAATAGCAGATCTCTTTTCAGGATACGACCAGGTCACGCTGCATCCAAACAGCAGGGATATTACTGCTTTCTGGACACCTGCAGGCCTAGTTCGGTACTGCACTATAGTCCAAGGATGCACCAATTCTGTTGCAGCTTTCCTTCGAATCATTATGAAAATAATCGAAAGACACAGTCCAACTCCTGCAAGTGTTTTCATCGACGACATTGTAATTGCAGGAAGTAAGAACTCATACAATGACGAAGAAGCACTACCGGGAATACAAAGATATGTGTTAGAACATATCCAAGATCTCGATAGATTACTAGCCGATGTTGAACGAGCAGAGGCTACGGTTTCTGGCAAGAAGTGTGAATGGGGAGTGCAACGCCTCACAGTGGTTGGATATGAAGTAGAC